>NC_062572.1:91536378-91676378 GCF_022837055.1 Prionailurus viverrinus | reverse complement strand
ATAAAACTCATAATAATGAAGTAATTTCTAACAGGAACTTTTTTTCAGACCTCTGATATCAACAGATGAGCAGTTACTTCCACCAAAAGGTTTCCAATATATTTATATGTAATAATTAAATGCAACTTTAATTTTAAAAGCTGTATAGAACAACAAGGAAATATTCACGATGGTATGGCCTATTATGCACCAGTAGCTGAATTCATTGGCCTCAAATGTGTATTACACGCGCGGATTTATCTTGCCATCAGTTCCACGGTCTGACACGTACCCCTACCCCTTTCCTACTGCTAAATGAAGAATACTGCCCCTTTGTTCAGTTGACAGACCTTTTCATTGTGTAATATTCTCAAGAAAAATCTCGTTTTAGACTTTATATCGCAACGAATGCTAACAATGATGCGATCATTGGAAGAAACAAAGTAAGCCTGTAATTTCTGTAAACAGCATCACTATAAAAGTTTCACAGCAATATAAGTCAGACTAAAAACAAACATGTCTTACTCAATTACACAAATACACTCAGACTTCTCCATTTTTTATAAATTCTATTTTATGAATAAGCACCTTAAAAGGGGGGAGAATTACGTTCCACAAATACACTAAGGTGCGCATAATTTACCAGCAGTTACTAAGATTAAAAGTGCTGAGAAGCTATTAAGCATTATGTGCAACACTATCAAAAGATCAGCCATGAAAGAGCAGAGCTGTACCGAAGAACTATGGAACCACCATTCTTTTTCACCAAACAAGGAAGTAATGAAATTTGCAAAATTTGTGGACACAGATGACTTTTGGATTGCCAAGATTTTGAAGAACTAGATGATCTAAGGCAAGTGTTCCTGAAACTGTTTTCACATCTGTGAAATGTAACGGTTCCCTTTCATCCAAAAATTGGGGTGTGTGGGTGGCTCAGTCGGTTGAGCATCTGACTTCAGCTCAGGTCAAGATTTCACAGTTCATGGGCTCAAGCCCGGCATCAGGCTCTGTGCTGACAACTCAGAGCCTGGAGCCTGCTTCGGATTCGGTGTCTCCCTCTCTCTCTGCCTCTTCCCCTGCTCGTGGTCTATCTCTCTCTGTCTCTCAAAACTAAATAAAAATGTTCAAAAAAATTTAAATCCAAAAATCTATATAGTTCTGCAGTAAGCTACCTAGTGTCAGGACAAATTACACACAGCCAGGCATTGACATCTGCCAGGCACATGAAGTGAGACCCTTAGAAAGCCCTATAGAATATAACCTCCTTTATAAAGGCTGGTAAGTTATTTTCAAAAGTTAAGTTACCCCTTTAGAATCTTAGTGGTTCTATAAATATGGTCTAAAATCATTACTAAAGCTATGAATCCTTCCACTAAGGAAAAGAAAGTAACTCTCCACTCCACTTCAGAACATCATTACTGCAGTAACATCAACCTAAGTCTCCACAACCAAAACAATGAGGAACCAGGACAGTCCCCAGACGACACGTGCGAAGACGGGACACCGCCCACCGAGCAGCAAGCGGAAGCAAGCTGTCACAACCGAGGAAAGCCCTCTGGCCGTCCGGATGGGGCCTCAGCAGCACAGTGGGCAGGAAGGGCTGATGGAACTGGTGCTAATCCAGGGGAAAAACAACTGCAAAGCAGAGCCCTGCCGGCGAAAACCGGGCACTCGGAGGAGGCGGCGGTTTCTGATTGAAATTCACAGTTTCCGTCTCTCGGTGCAAACCCTTCCATCTCCAGGGACAGAGCTCGCCCAGGCTTCGTTCTCAGACACTGCAGCAGGCTAATCAGGACTCCTAACAAGCAAGGTCAGGCACGGCTGCCGGGAACCCCGGCGTCTGTCTGTGAGGAACGTGTGTGGGCTTCAGGACCCTTCTCTAAGAGCTGCCGTGCTCTGCAGAAACCGCTTCTCTACGCCACGAATGACAGCGGGTCCCTCCACCGTCAACCTCACGCTATGCGAGGAAGAACACTAAGATTTCCAAATCAAATTTTGCTCATAATAAATGTGAGTAAAATAGCCACATAAACTAACAGTTCACAGTGATATTTCAGATAAATTTCTAAAGAGTGATGATCTTCTAACACATGACATTTTTGTTGAAAGTCCATCAGGTGTTTTGCATTAATGGCATGGCCAGAGAGCAGTCACTTCAGCGCTCACCAAAGCTTCCTCCTGCACTAAGTGGGGCACTTCTCTTCCTAGCCAGACGACTAAATAAAAATTTTCACACCACCTTTTCTTCGCTGCGCGCCAGCACGTGGGGTGCATCATCTGAATGTGGGAGGTGACCGTCTTACCAAAAAGACCGTGGTGCACGAAACAGGGCCAGAAATAAATTATCGTCGGTCCATCAGTGGCCCCGTCTCATTTTATTTATACATTCAATAACATAATGAACGTCGGTGGATTCACCACCAAACCTGAGAATTAGAACACTGTGCACCAGATTTTAATTTATCCTGACCTCGAACTTCCAGCTGTGAATGATTACCTTCTCAGATTTTTGTTCACTCTTTCCTTATTTTCATCATCATCAACTCTAGCAGTTGAACCACTTGATTAAACTGTTTTGGTTTTAACCACTTCCTGAGAGGCACTGGAGACCTGGGACAGGAAGAACACAACAGACGAAGCAGTGCCGAGGCGGGCAGGCTGGGCTCCAGCAGCAGCCGAGTTAGGAGCTCTGACCAGTGGCTCTGAGCATGTCCGATTCCAACCACAATGTCCAGAGGAATTTAAATTCTGTGTGACCACTGGCACATGAACTCTATCATGAGTGTGAAATCTGCAGAAGTCAACGGCCTACAGTACAGTAGCTCTGTGCGTGAGACATTTACTCTGCTGAGGAGCCCACAGCTTCGCTGAGGTGCAGAGAAGGTCCCTCGTCACTGATGTGGTCTTTGGGACCCTCTGCCAGGTGCAGGCAGAGTAGCTATGCTCTTGTTTGGTTTTACGCGGTTCTATTCTACATACATTATGTTTGCTGTTTAACAGAAGAGAAAACTTAAAAATGCATTGAAGCTTTGAAATATGTCCATATACTGTTATCATTACAAGTATGAATAAAAAAATAATAAGCATTGGGTTAAATCCTTTGTTAATATTTTTCCTCACCTTCAAAATCTAGTAATCACGAAACAATGTATTTAAAAAAAAAACAAAACCCAAAAAACCCTAAATGTAAAAGACTTGATATCCAGCAGTAAGTCTGCCAATATGTGTCATATCCATGTCACGTGATTTATAAATGTGAAATGAGACAAAGACGTTGTGAACACCACAATGCTGTCATAATGAAAAAGAAAATCATCAGTTATAATTAACATGCAAAAACTTTGAGTTTAATTTAAATACAAACTTCCATATGTATGTTCTGCTGAATCTGCTGTTTCCCATAATCATTTGCTCAACCAGATTAACATGGAAAAAGGGGCACAGATATTATTTAGACATTAGCAACTGAAAACTTCTTTAATACGTATTCATCTAAAAACAAGCACTCTTTAAGTTACAAAATGTTACGCGTACATAGACTGTGATTTTTTATAATAGTAGAACTATAAATTCATGCTCACTTCACCACAACCCTGACAACTGAGAACAGGTGTCGTCCTCAGCATCACAGATGAGAAGGTGAGAAAGTCACATTGACTCAGAAGAATGCACTTGGGCTTGGTTACACTAAGAGGCAGGATCATCTACAGTAACATAAACTATGTTAATCTGTGATACCTTCTTCATAGTGTGATCATAAATCATGTATTAGACCAGCAAAGAAAAAGGCCATCTTACAAAAAGAAAAATTTCAGTGAAGATTTTAGTATCTTAAATCCAGCAATATTCATGGAGTGTCAATCACCCTCTGAAAAGCTGACAGAGAAAGAAAGCCACCAACAACGTCCTCAAGAAATCATCTCCTGTGGAAACAGGGCATACGCTGTAAAGTAGAATGTGTTAAATAGTACACTGGCCTTGGTGGGAAGAAGTGATTATAGAGAGTGAAAATTTACGGGGGCATTTCCAATAAGACAAAATCTGGACCTTGCTTGAACAGACAATACGTGTGACCCACCTAGAGGACACGGAGACATGGCTTCCAGCAGGGCAGTGGGCGGGAGTTTTTCATGTTGTCTTGACCCAACTCCTATATCATGCTTACTACACCATGCTGGAAATCATCCATAAAACAAGAAAAGAGCTGGAATTACATTAAAACTCAATGAAAAGGACTTTCTCTGAAAAGGAGGTCTCTATGTTGGGATCACATGCTAGAAGTAACTCAAAATGAAATTAGGTTGATTTACAGAAAAGTACTAGCGTTTGACAGTTTTCAACCTATGTGTTCATTTACATGATTCAATCTGCGGAGGTGCTAACATTTTAGTAAGCATCAAAGACATCATGATTCTTCTGAAAGGGAATGAAGGATTGGCTGGAATGAAGGACGGTGCTTGGGTGAAACACTGGCATTACTACAGGGTCAACGCATCTCATGTGGCACATCAGAGTCTGCTTGTTTTCTCCTGTGAATACTAAGGGCAACAGAGCCATAAAACCAGTGGAGACGCCCTTTGCTTTAAGCTCACAATTGATTATACAAGTGACCCCAGTGCCAAGAAATGGGGAGAAATATCTTAGAGAGTAACTTACGTAAACCCTTGATTTTTCCTATCAGAGCTCCATAGCATAATGAAATGTAAACACCTTGTTTCTCATCTGCTAAAATGGATGATCAAATTTGCTGTGATCTAACTTTATAAAAATTACCTTCAGAAAGGTTATAAGTTTCCTGAAAACTCCTCAGGAAAAATTTTAATCTTGGACTTTTATAAGCAACTACCAAGACATCATGAATATAAAGAACCTCTCACAAAAAGTCAGTACTGTATAATGAAACTGTGTAAAAGTTGGTAATTAAGCATAATTGAAGGCTGCAGTGAACATATAGGCCTTTGTTCTTTTTAATTCTGGCACTGACTGGGAATTAAAGATAAGAGCTTAAGGCATATTTTAGTCAGAGTCCAGATGTATAAGCCCCAATGTTCTAAAAGTAATTTAAGTGAAATAAAAGAAGAGAATGGCCAAAAATATTCTAGATGCCTGCCAGGGAAAAACACCTATATTCCGAACATTTAACATATTTGATCAATCATATTTGGAATCATTTATTCCCTGACCTTAAAAAAAAAGTCAAAATAGCAGATATTCTCATATCCAAGATCTGAATGAATTACTAAAGCATAGCAAAAAACAAGAAATCCCTTAAAAATTAATTTGTCACATTAAACAACAATGTATTATTACACGCAAAGTAATTTGAACGTTCATGCTAAAAAAGGTATAGACAGTTCACTATTGCCACAAAATTCAATTGTCTTATTTCAGTATAGGAATAAGAGAGGAGACAATAGAATAAAAATTCTCAGTACTAAACCATACATCTATGGTCTAATAACTCACAAAGTAGTACTACATGACATAATTATAACGTATGCAGTATTATTACAGTCTTTTGGGTTTCTTATTTTGGGAGCTGGAAGTGGTGGGATAGAGGAATCTCTAACCACACACACATATCTGTTCTTCATTCACGGACGTTCCATAGGAATATGATGAAAAACAAGACCAGTTAGAGATGGAATAAACAAGAAAGGGACTGATACAGGACCGGGGCCTCGGGCGGAGAGTCCAGAATGTTTGGACTGGCCAGCAAGACAGAGGGGACCCAGTGTGACTGTGCAGGGGGAGTAGGCAAAGTATGTAGAAGGGAAGAAAACGGGTTACAGAGCTGAGAAAAGAACGTGGCTGACAAAATACAACGGGCGGTTAAGGGGCTTCTTTGCAGGTTGGCTCTGCAGCACGATGCAGCAGAAGGACACTGGAGCTGGAACAAGAGAAGGGCCCAGGCAGCCAGCCAGGGAAAGGAGACAGGGCTCACGGACGCACGTCGCTGTGACAACGCGAGCCCACTTGCCTGCAGTCTCTCCCTGGTGTCTGCACTCCACGTGACAGATGAACAATTCCAAGAGTTCTAACTTCCCTGGCTTTCTCTTACATGCAGAGCGAACGGTCACCGGCACCGGGCTCAAGGCTCTTCTCAGTCGGACTCCAACCCAGCTTCCCAGGCTCATCCTAACCCGTCCCATAATCCCCTTACGTGAAATCCTCCTAGTGGTGACCGTTTCCCCCACAGTGCACAGTCTGTGGTCTCAGGGTTCCATCTCCTACCACTCTCTGCCAACCCCACGCCCCAGGCCACTGCAGGCTCGTGGAAACAGGGCATGTGAAGCTCACACACACCTCACAGAGGGCCTCTCACCATGCTCTGCTGGGAAGGCTCTAAGCCCACATTACACTTACAATGTAGCCCCAGCAAAAAGGTCCTTCCTGACCATCCATCCTAAAATAACACCTCTCTCAGACACTCTGGACTAGCACCCAAGTGTCTGTCCATCAGAATCTTACCCCCACAGAATTCTCTCTTACCTTTATGTTTGTATTATGTGCCTAAGCTGCACCTCAGCTCAGCGGCCCCAAATCTGAGGGGTGTAAGAACAGAAGCTGTTATCATCTTCAAATACCAATACCATCTCGATTCTGGAACACAGCCGTCACTGTAGTAATAAACGTTTACAGGAAGAATAAGCCAACAGGGGCACCTGGATGGCTCAGTCGGTTAAGCACCCAACTCTTGGTTTCGGCTCAGGTTTGTGAGACGGAATCCCGCGTCGGGCTCTGCGCCGAAAGCGTGGGGCCTGCTTGGGATTCTCTCCCCCCGCCCCCGTGCCCCTGCCCTGCCCCACTCGTGCTATCTCTGTCTCTCTCAAAATAAATAAACTTAATTAGAAAGAATAAGCCAATAAATAAATGAGATGCCTTTATCAGCATAATAACCTTATGCAAGATTTTTTCCTCTCCTAAAACCTTCTTCTGTATCATTGTGTAGCTCTTCTCTTTCTTTGGATGTATTATAGACAACTGTATAAAAACCAGTCTCTTCTAAAAAACAAAGTCATATAATATTCATGATATTTTAATGCCCAGGAATAAAATACAGAAATGAATACTCGATAAAATGCTGGCTTAGAACTAAAGAATAAAGTTTAGGAAAAGCAGAAAACAATCTTACATTTCTATAACAAATATATATACCACTAACACTTAGAATTCCTCCACTACCAACTTGAGAATTTCTTTTAAAGTGGTAAATATGGTATTTGATCCACATAACCATGATGCACTAAGAAGGTATGTGATCATAACCATGAGGCACTAAGAGCGGCTCTCATTTCTGACCGAACGAGAGAGGATGTCCTGGTATAAACGCATCCTCCCTTTCCCTGCCGAGTACATACTAATTCTGTCTGCTTAGCAAACTTTAGGAGCAATCGGTCTTCAAAATAACAAATAATCATGAGAAACAAAAAACACCATTTGAATCAGTGCAAGGAAGTACATTAAGTGTTCATACCGCAGGGCAAGGACAGTTTTAAAAAAGTCTAATAGGACTGCACAATGCTAAACACATTGCCCCCACACCAAAAGCTGAAGGCATACACAGTCCCAAGTACTGACCCTACTTTACAAAAATTCCCATTGCAAAACTTCCTTTGAATTATGTGAGCATTGATTTATGTGAGGTGGTTAAAACATATTGCTCACATAAAACGGGAATTTGCCAGAAGGAAAAAAGCGAGGAAACACGAAGTAACAGAAGTACATGAAATGCGCGTACCACGGAGCCCACTCCACCGTGCAGACACGGACAACGACTCCGGCCCGGAGCTTCCCGGCAGTAAACATAACGAGGAAAGCTCAGTTACATACAGGATTTGCTGGTGCTTAAGACCAAAATAACAAGTTGTTTTAGAAAGGCACAACCTTTCCTGGAATAAAGACCAGAGAGAAACTGGCCCCCAAGTCTCACAAGGAAGATGTGACCTGTTTTCATGAGCAGCAACCTGTAGCTCACAGTAACAAAGATACGACTTTTATAAGGTTACTTCTTAAAACATCCCTAAATGTAAGCAATTATCACAAAAACCAGGAAGAAAGCAAGTAACACAGTGGAGGAAAGCGGCTCTCTCACGATGGTGCTCACCGAGGTTGCGGGCGGAAGCATGTTCAGAAGGAAGGGAATACGCACCGCGAACAGTACTAAAACAGCCGGACAGGCGCACCGAGGACAGCACTAAAACAGCCGGACAGGCGCACTGAAAACAGCACTAAACCAGCCGATAGGCGCACCGCGGACAGCACTAAATCAGTCAAACAGGCGCACCGAGGACAGCATTAAAACAGCCGGACAGGCGCACTGAAAACAGCACTAAACCAGCCGGACAGGCGCACCGCGGACAGCACTAAAACAGCCGGACAGGCGCACCGACGACAGCACTAAACCAGCCAGACAGGCGCACCGTGGACAGCACTAAAACAGCCGGACAGGCGCACTGAAAACAGCACTAAAACAGCCGGACAGGCGCACCGACGGCAGCACTAAACCAGCCGGACAGGCGCACTGAAAACAGCACTAAAACAGCCGGACAGGCGCACCAAAAACAGCACTAAAGCAGCCGGACAGGCGCACCGAGGACAGCAGTAAACCAGCCGGACAGGCGTACCGCAGACAGCACTAAAACAGCTGGACAGGCGCACTGAAAACAGCACTAAAACAGCCAGACAGGCGCACCAAAAACAGCACTAAAGCAGCCGGACAGGCGCACCGAGGACAGCAGTAAACCAGCCGGACAGGCGTACCGCGGACAGCACTAAAACAGCTGGACAGGCGCACCGCGGACAGCAGTAAACCAGCCAAACAGGCGTACCACGGACAGCACTAAACCAGCCGGACAGGCGCACCGCGGACAGCACTAAATCAGCCGGACAGCGCACCGACGGCAGCACTAAACCAGCCAGACAGGCGCACTGAAAACAGCACTAAAACAGCCGAACAGGCTCACCGAAAACAGCACTAAAGCAGCCGGACAGGCGCACCGAGGACAGCAGTAAACCAGCCGGACAGGCGTACCGCGGACAGCACTAAAACAGCCGGACAGGCGCACCGACGACAGCACTAAAACAGCCAGACAGGCGCACCGTGGACAGCACTAAAACAGCCGGACAGGCGCACTGAGGACAGCAGTAAACCAGCCGGACAGGCGCACCGAGGACAGCACTAAACCAGCCGGACAGGCGCACCATGGACAGCACTAAAACAGCCGGACAGGCGCACCAACGACAGCACTAAAACAGCCAGACAGGCACACTGGAAACAGCACTAAACCAGCCGGACAGGCGCACCACGGACAGCACTAAATCAGCCGAACAGGCTCACCGAGGGCAGTACTAAACCAGCCAGACAGGCGCACCGACGACAGCAGTAAACCAGCCGGTCAGGTGCACCGACGACAGCACTAAAACAGCCGGACAGGCGCACCGAGGACAGCACTAAAACAGCCGGACAGGCGCACCGAAAACAGCACTAAACCAGCTGGACAGGCGCACCGCAGACAGCACTAAAACAGCCAGACAGGCGCACCGACGACAGCACTAAAACAGCCGGACAGGTGCACCGATGACAGCACTAAAACAGCCGGACAGGCGCACTGAGGACAGCAGTAAACCAGCCGGACAGGCGCACCGAGGACACCACTAAAACAGCCAGACAGGCGCACCGTGGACAGCACTAAAACAGCCGGACAGACATACAGAATGCAGACACTCCGCGGGACTTCTGAACACTCCGCTGATGGGGGAGTGGGGAGGCCCTGATTCACGGACGTTGAGGAGCCAGATGAAGACACGAGACTGAAAACAGGGATTTGTATCTCCATGGGGATGAGCCATGACAGTTAGCTCTAAGTAGGTCCAAATTTCTTCCCTCAAAAGTAAGTTGGAAACTTCAGCAGACAAACGAGGATCTGAGAACTGACATTCCAGACCACTGACAACTTTGTTAACTTTCATGAGGAAAATTCATCAAGTCAGAGTTAGAAAATACCCATTTCAGTAAGAAAACATTTGTCATGAAGCAACCATAGAACATCTAAATTACCCGTTTAATTGAGAAATATTTCCCAGATGCTGACAAGATACCTTTGGTGGAAAATATATACTTATCTCCATGTGTACCTTAATAAATTGTCAGTTTAAGTCAGTAAAGTATAAAAGGAAATTTTCTAAAAATAATAAATAACCTTGGCTTTAGATGAATTGATGTGACTTCTATCTATCTTTCCACGTAGAAGTAATTATTTAGAAGGGCCATCTGTCTGTTCAATCCCACTTGTTCACAATAAAACCATGTCAAATGATCACAGGACACTAATTCTACACTGGATACTATCTGCAGATGGAGAAATGGGAAAAGACAGAGAAAGAGTCCTGAGCTCACGCAATATGAAGTCATTAAAATAGGACAATCTCCCAATCATTAAAAAAAGCAAGCCACGATGGAAAGAAGACATGTTTTCCTCCACTGTGGCTCAAGAGTTATTTCTGGGGTGTGTGTGTGTGTGTGTGTGTGTGTGTGTGTGTGTGTGTGTATTTTTTTTAATCAGAGAAGAGCCCATAAACACTTTATTTTTCCTAAATCAGGCCAAATAAGAAAGAAAGAAAGAAAGAAAGAAAGAAAGAAAGAAAGAAAGAAAGAAAGAAAAGAAAAGAAAAGAAAAGGAAAGAAAAGGAAAGAAAAGAAATAAAAAGAAACGGAGGGCAGAAAGGAAACTCTGTTAACCATTCGAGTAAGAGAAGAAATAAGAGGGAAGGCCAACAAGCAGCAGGGGTGGAGAGAGACAGCCCAAGGCCAGCAGTCATACAGTGTGACCCACAAGTTGGAGAAAGAACACTCCATGGAGATCTAAGATGGGCATATAGCACAAAGTAAAGTATCTCAGTGTATCCATGAGAATAAGCTACCCATTTCAGTGACAGAAAACAGTATTTACCCCCTCAGAAAACCATGAGGCATAAACACTAAGAAAGATTCTGGTCCTTCACTAAAGAATCACGTGCCAACTTAGCCCAAGGTAACTTTTAAAAACAGACAATCAAGTGACAATAATGAATTAACCTCATCCTCTTCTGAGAGGAAAAATTTGAGTCTGTTTAAATATATGTCATTCACAGTTTTTATAAAAAGGTATTATTTTCTCATTTAAAAGCAACTTAAGTTTCTAATCAACGCAAACCACTGCCAGCAAAGCTTCAAAGGCAACTCCCTGTGCAAGTATATATGCTTTTCCCAGGACTGTTTCGGTCTGGGATACTTTCATGTTTCAAGAAAAAGAGTGATGTTTTCCATCTAAACTGAAAAGCAGGAAATAATGATGTTTTCATAAAATTTTAACATATAAACATAAAAGTTTATGAGAAGAGAGAGAAAGGAAAGGAGACCAGGTAGACCCCAAAGGCCTACACGATGTCACGTCTGGTCACAATGCGTTACAAGAAATTAGAACCAAGTATCAGAGTTGTGAGGATTTCTACCCCACAGTTTAGTCTAGGTAACACCTGGCATGTATAAAAGTGTGGGGGAAAGATTTTACTTAGCAATAAGATCAAAGGTACCATTAAAAGCAAGATGGCTAACCACAATCCCAAGAGTCTGATAAAAGGGGATAGGGCCAACACAAATCTCACAGCTCAAGAATCTGAAGGAGGCCTGGGGGAAACCCATTCACTGGAACAAAAGCACTAATTAGCCCTGAGCCTACCCCTGACCCCCTGCCTCCTCCCTGATCCTAAGGCCTAAACACCCCCCACAGTCATGTTGACAATAATGCTCTATCAGAGACTGAGAATCTGAGTAGAGGCCTACAAAGTGGCTTCACTAAGGTTGTGATGTAGATATTCATTAATAAATCGAAAAAATAGGTACACTTCCTTTGATCATGAAATTATTTAGCTCTTAGACTGTCTAATGCATGGATCCAATTTAAAATTCCCTGGGTGAAAGTAGCTGGGGGGCTTAGGAGCCTTCCTGAGATGCTGCCTGGGCAGATACCTCCCGCTGGTGCCTGGACACCACAAATTCAGAGATTCCCAGTGAGCCCTTTGCCTCCTCCTATAGATCCACACAAGCACTGAACTAGGAAGGCCATCTCCTTCTGTTGTTATATGCGCCTGGCTTTCACAAGAGATAGACTTATTATGGCTGTTTCAGTTGTGGTAATTGTGCACAGGCTCGTTTTCTAGATTACTATTAGCAAATTCAAAGAGTCATAAAGATACTTTGGCTTACTATATTAAGAACAGAATTACTTATTTAAAATAGGAAATACTTTAGAATGAATTTGAAAATTAATTGGAGTTTACTATTTTGGAACGTGAATCAGATGTAGCTATATTGAGTTCTTGATATTTAAGTATATGAGACTTCAGAAACACAGTAATGTACTACCTTAAAATAAGTTCAGGCAAATTTAGGGACAAAAAACTATGTTCTCGCACAGGCCACCACTTCAGGTGTTCATGAAGTCAAAACATATATATTTGAAATTATCTAAATTACTGTTGCTAATGACAGTCATGCTGACAAAATTTACTGGTTCATCAAACTACAGTGCAAGTACATGAATTTATTGGTAATAAATTATCATTTTTGCATACATCAGTCAAAGCACAAGGCCTAAATACTTGCAAACAAAATGCATTATTAATTTAATTGTCACGGCCTATTTGGCTAACTTCTATTACTATTTGCTATAATATGCAACGCGTAAGAGGGGAGAATCAAATTTAAAACATAAAAAAGTAAGCTGATTATTTTGTCCTGGAGAAATTAAAATACAGCAAGCTTGCAAAACTATAGCCAAGGCATTAATGTTTTAAATAGGTAAGAAAAAAAGGTTTAACTCAATTTTGAGAACAGTAATGCCCAAAGTGAGGGTTCAACATGCTGATAAAGAGTTTCTTTGTTTCCTAAAACCATTAACAGCCATCAATTCCCTCACCAAGGCAGGGAGGAAGGTGGAATGGAAGAAAAGAGCCCTTTGGCACCGACCGTGCTAGATTTTGCTACTTAAACAGGACCTTCCCCAGCTACACACATCTACTGGAAACCAACACTGCTGCTGGGGCCCTGGCTTTCTGACGTCGCATTTCTATGCAGTGAGAGGGAGCACCCCGAAAACACATACCGGAAACAAGAAGTGTTCTGAGACACAGAGGTCTTAATAGAAACAGCAACTCAATGGAAGATGTGCAGCTGAGGTGGGGCCTGCACCCTGGACTACGTAGGGGGTTACGGCCCCAAAGACGGGACGTGCTTTCCCTACCTGAGATTCATTCTCTGATTTTAGGACCAAACCATGTCAGGTAAATGGAAAACCAAATAGTACACCTGGCTTTTCAATTTCCTGTCATGATACATAGGAGGTTTCTACTGCTCTTAAGGGCTTCAAGGATGAAAATATGTGTAAGGTGCCCAATTTTTCATTAGTATGAAACAATATGAACACTTACTTCACCCTTTACAATTCCTCAATAAAAGGCAAAATGATATAATTTGAGTCCAAAACATATACTAGTTATATGGTAGGAAATATTTTCTTTTTACTAATTAAATGACCTAGACTGTTTTCACCATTCGTAATTTATTTTGTGAACAAAATAGCCTAAGTACCTGTATATAAAGATTCTCAATGTGGATAATTAGTACAAGGAAGAACAATGGGATTAGAGTCAGAATAATAACAATTCTAACATGTATTCACTATAAGATATGGAATAAATTATTGCCTATTCCTGAATCTTGGTCCTTAGATCTATAAAACTGGAATAATGCAC
Source organism: Prionailurus viverrinus (assembly GCF_022837055.1). NCBI lineage: Eukaryota > Metazoa > Chordata > Mammalia > Carnivora > Felidae > Prionailurus > Prionailurus viverrinus. The sequence goes on along the minus strand of NC_062572.1, from coordinate 91,662,605 downwards.
TGCTAATAACATGAGATAATGCATGTAAAAGCAACAAAAACATAGTACTTACAAAAGTTTTGTTTCTACTTTCATAAACACTCAAGAAACATAACTCTGACAATTCTTGAATTATAATTTAAATAATATAGAATTTTTTGAATTTCAAGAATAATGCATTCGGGAGGTGTTCAACACATACAGTCAGGCTCAAATTAAATCTAATGCTACCAACAGAAGTCCCAGAAACCCAAAGATAAAAAAAAAAGGAAGCAGGCATACACTCCATATTTTGAGGCGGTAGTCACGTCCAAACTAAAACGCTAAGAAAACAGTATGCCCTCAAAAGAAGTGTCAAGGTAAATTGCTTATAAACACAGAAAATATTGGTAAGAGCATTTTAAATGTTTTAAAAAGGCAATTAAACATTTACAAATAAGGAAGAAGTCCTGGGAGGTCCTGGGCTACAGAACAATCTGCATCGTGACTGACATCTTAAAAAAGTATTAAAAACCAAAAGTTTCCAGGAGCAACTACAGAGTTTGAGATGCCGTCTCGGAGGGTTTGGGGGCAACCTACTGTGTCTTTGAAGGAAGAAGAGAGGGTTTTACTAGCTCTGGGTGAGCTGTACACTATACAGATTTAAAAATTTCAGAAGTAGCCAAACTCACCTGATAGCTGACATTGTTCTATTTCTGCTCACCTAATATAATTAAGTATATGTGCCGAAGCTAATTATGACACAGTGGCAAGAGAAAAGAAGGCCTGGCAGTTGATGACATAATAATCGTAGTGTTATTTTTCATGACATGGCAACTATAGTATTATTTTGGGGATGACACAAGATGTATTTCTTTTTTAGAGTCAGCAATGTTTAATTACAGTAAGAATTTAAAAATATTATTTTAAAACCTCAAAATAAAAATACAGGAAAAAATAGACCAAGTTTACTTTTACATACTTATTTTAGCCCATTCATACACATGTGCAGAGGTCATCCCCTCTAAATCAACTTTTCTACTGTTTCAAGATTATTTCACAAATTCAAAGTCCCTTAAATCCTTTCAAATATTTTTAGATTATAATTTTTAAAATTAAAATGACATTAAATTCTGGGGGGAGAATGACATAAAATATATTATTAGACCACAGAGTACCACAAATGCAAACATGATGAACTGACTTGATAAAAATTCTAGAAGGCACTTAAACAAAGCCTAAAGTGAAAACATAACTGTATTTGTTAAATTTTTAAAAATGAACAAAAATTACCTTTCTTTGGGGGTGCCAACTCCATGTTTGCCTAGCAGATGGGTATTTAAGTGCTTCTTCATTACAAAAGCAACCCTGAAGAAAGAAATAACAATAATTATAGAATTCAGTCATAACTCTCTACTAAAAATTTGTCCAGAAAGTATTTTCAAACAGGCATTTATATATGAATACAACAGGAATGTGCATATTACAATGGTGTTCTTGGTAAACCAGATGCTTGCATACAGATCAAATATACTGTGATATTTGAAGACCAGAAGAAATAAGTGAATTGAAATTAAATGGTTTGTTTTCTTACTTGAGTGTGTGAACAGGGACAAAAACAATGACCGTAGCTTAGTCACTGTCTTCACCATCAGAAGAAAGATAAAGCAATACCACAACATAACATTCATTGCCCCCTAGTTGATCCCACACTTCAATCATGAAATGAGTTTGAGAAAATGTCATTTTATTAAATATTTAAGGGACTATAAAAGAGAAAATGAATAGCTTCCATGAAGCTTCCTTGAAAACATGGTAATAATTTGAAAAAAGGTTTTTAAAAATGTTATAAATGTTTATTGTGTCTCTGGCACATGCAAAAAAAGAAAAAAAAATGTGCTTAAGTGCCAAGAAGATGTCAATAACTAAAACAAACAAAAAGTATTACCTGACACACTATCTTATTTCATACACAAATCAGCTTAATTCAATTTTGATTTCATAAATATGAAATGGACAGGAATCAGCACCCAGTCCATGGAACACTAGTTATCTCCTTCTGAATACAGTACAACATCAATTTAATTACATCGTGTGATTATTTAAAACAATTTAGATCTCATTCAGAAGCATCAGACTAAAATGGTTCTCTTGATAAGCAAAAAAAAAAAAAAAAAAAAGAAATTTAATGTTATAACTTCCAGTGTAAAAGGGCTTGCAAACATTTTTGTTAATTATGTATTACAGCTGTCCTTCATAAAGTTAATTACCAATAGCTGAAAGGCAACAGAATCTATTTGCATATGTACATGAAAGGCATGACATATGCAAAAATATGATTTTAATTAGCATTCTATGATATGAAGGGCTACAAATCAAATTGGCATGTTATAAGATTCTTAACATTAAACACCGAATTCATCTGGACATGTTTGCACAAACGGGCAATGTAAGACTATAACGTACTGCGGCCTTCTGGAAGAGACGTGTCAAAAGCTAACACTGAAACAATTTCTAAAACTGTGAATGCCTCTTTTGTGTGTGTGTGTTTTTTCCCCCCATTTCTGGTCTATTTTGGTTATTTTCCTATAATATTAGGGAACCTCAGTTTTGAGGCTAAAACAATGTATTTGCATTTTTTAAATGACTGTGACTTCATTATTCAAATAATGTATGTGTATACACTGAAAATGACATTCATTCTTTTTTATATGTTAGGTAATAGATATGGACAATACATGCTTTACAACTATAAATAACTGATCACGCTATCAATCATTAAAATGGAAAAATGATTACATGTAAAGAATCAAAGAGTGATGATATTAAATGCTTAGCAAGAATAATGGTACAAGATATTCTATATTTGTTTCTGCTTGGTTTGGACAAAATAAATAACATTTTTCATTTCCTTAAAAAAGAATGCAGTAATAACAACAGTCCATTTAAGGCATAACTTCCCTACTGTCCTCTATTTTCCTATAATTAAAAAAACATAAAGCTAATAGCAAAGAGCAAAGGTTAAGAACCCAAAGTTGCAAAGCAAAGCTTATTTACATGACCAAGTATAATTTAAGAGACGTGAGCTTAGAACCACAGTGCAGTTTCTAAATGAAAAAAAATTTTATTAATTAAAATGTTTAAGTTTTAAGACTGGAAACAAAAATATTACCCTGCACAGGGGAGCAAACTAAAGTACACAGCGAGAGAAAGCTTCTACCTAATATAATTTCTCAATTATCTGCTCAATGTAACACTAAATATTTGGAGGAATAACAATTTTTTTATTACGGGAAAAATTTATAATACTAAAATATAGCTCAATTACAGCCAAATGTAAAATGTCCATTCAACTGAAACCTGACTTGACGTATAAAGTCTTTAAATTCGGTCTATACAAAGTACAAGTAGTATCAAAGTCTCACTATCATCCTCAATTAAAAAATATAACTCAAACATGGCTAAAATAATCTTACCAACTTACATGAACAAAACATTGCAAACAATTTGCGATACTGAATGTCTTCTAGCTTTCACTGCCATCTTCATAGCACTGCATTAATATCTTTAGCATATTAACTGCTTTGGAAATTTTAAAATCTAGATACCATCAGAAATAAAACAAAAATAGCCGCAACTTTGAAAAGTGATACAAGTGAAATGCCTTCTTCCTCATGAATACTTCTGCCTTTTGACCTCCATCGTGTTTCCCCACATGTGCTGATCACTTCCTGTGTAGTGCACTAATATGCCACATCAGACAGAGCTGTGCCTTCACGGAGCTTTCATTCCATCACCTGTAGCCTCCAACAGGATGCACCCAGCCCGCTGCACTCCTGCGGGCACACAGCAAGTCCCGTGCTTGGTAAGGAACAGTTCTAGACAGATGCGATGCACACAAGGCAACACTTACAAGTCCTACCTCAGAAAATGTTAACACTAGTGAAACAGACAAGAACAAGCATCTTGAATAGTGATAAGAGGATAAACAAAAAGAAGAAGGAAGATCTGAATTCGATATTGGAATCAAAATTCTATATTAGAGGCTCCAGAATGTGGCTTGTGAGGGAAGGAGGCAAGGAACTGGCAGGGGACAGAGCAGGGAACAGCAGGCCACAGAAGGAAGGGCAGCCAGGACAGCTGAGTATGAGCCTAGTGTGGGGCCTGCTCCTGGAGGGGAGGGTAGAGGGGAGGAAGGGGCAAGGGCTGAGCAGGTGGAAAGGCAGGGGAGGGCAAGGGAAGGCAGGATAGGGCAGGGCAGGCCGTGTGGTGTCCCTGAGAGCAACAACCTCACAGGCCAGACAGCCCAGGCTCACACTCCAGTGAGAAAGGAAGCCCAGTCTGAACACTAGTGGGACACGTCTGACTCCCACTCTGATGGATTCCTCTAGCTGCTGGACGCAGAGTAGACGGAGGGAGGAGACGAGGGCAGGGGCCGCCAGGAGACTCTGGGAGGCACCCAACAAGAGGGGAACCTGCTGGCCTGGAGGTCAAGGGCGAGGTGCACGCTAGAATACACTCGCTGAGGTCGTCCACCTGCAAATGCCTGACAATCTGAAGGAACACCTTGAAATAATAAAAACAGTGTTTTCTATATATGATTGATTTCCAAGTATCTATAATTGCCTGAAATAGCATCACTTAAAATTGCTTTTGATGTCAAAAGAGCAGCACAGTAATAACATTTACATCCTAGCTATAGATTTCTACTTTTCAGTACAAATATTTCTTACTTTAACTTCTAATTTTAAACCGATTTCTCCTACACGATACGTCGACCTAATCACAGCCTCTTCCTTCAGTCCCTTAGGTCGTATCACTGCGGAATGATTTCCACTTCAGAGTCATCAAAGACTATCGGATTGATCTATTTAAGTAAATAAAACAGTGTCATGAATTTGGGGGAAGGGATGTGAAACAGAAACCTAGAGCCACAGCACGCGAGAGCCTCTAACACACAGCAAGTCAGGATGTTTAGCGGGGGCCAGAGGTCAGCTGTGCACAGGCCGTGTTCCTCCCGGCCTCGAGCCAAGACGAGCAGCAGCCGTATGCCTCCTGAGTCTTTGCCATGTTATTCCTGTGTCCCTTGCCTCTCTGACAAGGGCACATGCTCCTCAAAGACGGGCCTGTAGGGTATATAATACCTAACTGTGTGAGAATTTCTGACCATCAGGTCAACGCAGGCCACACAGGTTACAGGAAAGAGGAACGTGTGTGCTTTTCAGCAGTTAAAATCCAAACACATTAACACAGTAGGTCAACAAGAATCTGCAGGACTTGTTAACACACGACCGTGAGGCAAGCCCATGTACATCCTCTTTAGGTCTTACTGAGGGATCCGAGTCCCCTACCCAGGTCTCCAGCGGGGCCCCCAACACCCAGGCACACACACCCCTAACCACTGCCCAGAACGCAGGCTACACGGAGACGTCTCACAGGTGGTGTTCAGTGTCAACCCCTTCCCAGCATGCCACCAAGACATGTGACTCTGGACCTGAACTTCTTGGTGTCACTTGTCAGTCCAGCATTAATTCACCCTGTAAGCTCAGACATGTGACTCAACAAGGTGCCTTCGGTTTCCTCATATATCAAATGGATGGCAGTGACTGTTCCTACCTAATAAGGATGTGATGAGGACAACACGATCATTGTTTGCACAGCACAGAGCATGGTGACTCACACATTCTTAACGTTATACAAATCTTTGCCACTTTTAGCTCTTAACCACCTTAAACTCAAAGGTTCAAGGCCTAACTACCCCCCTCCCAATAATCTACCTCATTCCCACTGGCCAGCACCTCTTTGTAATCAGGCCACGTTAGCAGGAAGTTAGCCAAGTTAGCAATGTGGTAGGAACCCTACGTTCATAGGAGCTACAATGCAATTCAAAGTGATTTGATTCAAACACTAATTAAAAGGTTCACATGTTTTAATACCATCAGTAAGCACGGGGGACTCCAAAGTAAACAGCACTCAGGGCTACCCATGGAACAGACAGGAGAGGAGCAAGCAATGACAAAGAAGGTTTAGGTGCAATCGCCAAGATCGAGAGCAGAGACCACAGAGAGTGGGAGCCACTCCGAGGTTCCAAAGAGGCCTCGGAGCACAACAGTTAAACGGGTCAAGGCGTGCAGATTCCAGGCCCACGGACCAGGACATGCAATGGGGAAAGAAGTAACACAGAAAGGTCGAGAAAGATTGCTAGAGAATTAGGTACCAATCTGAGATAACAAAGGAAAAAAAAACAAAACAGCAGAGTTCTAAATCACGAAGCGTCCTATGAGTCATGCCAAAAACTTTAGATTTTATCCAGATTCTCAGCATTTGCCAAATATCCTGCAGATGACTGTTCTGCAGGACAGTCATAGGGATGTTTCCGAAGGGGGAGGGCTGGAGGGCGGGGTGTGAAGCCTCACCAGGCAACACTGAGTTGGGAGAGTCAGACACTGCAGCCTCCCAGTCGGAAGGAGCCTGTGAGCACGGAGGCCCAAGAAAGGGAGGGGAGATGTGTGCAGCTCTCTCTGAACCTACTGGACTGCTACATATTTTTGTCATAAAGATGAACGAACATCTGTTAGAACTCTGTCTTCAGGACACAATTGAGAAAATGCTGCTGTAGAGTCTGAGGAACACTGAAACAGGACATGAACATGACCGGATGTACACTTCAAAAGGCACGGGTTTTGCAGTCAGCAATGAGAGCAGGGCCTACTCTACCACTTACCATGGGAGTGGAGCCCACAATTTCTTTTTTTTAATCACGCTAATCCTCTCCTTCCTACTTTGTAGTGTGGGGACACAAATGCCTATCTCAGAAAGTTTTAAAAATGAGATAATAGGGGTGCCTGGGTGGTTCAGTGGGTTAAGCGTCTGACTTCAGCTCAGGTCATGATCTCACAGTCCATGAGTTCGAGCCCCGCATCGGGCTCTGTGCTGACAGCTGGAGCCTGGAGCCTGCTTCGCATTCTGTCTCTCTCTCTCTCTCTCTCTCTCTCTCTCTGCCCCTCCCTGCTCATGCTCTGTCTGTCTCTGTCTCAAAAATAAATAAAACCATTAAAAAATAAAATAAATACAATAAAATAGGAAAATTATCCTGGACTATGTAGGTGGACTCAAGGCAATCACAAGTGTCCTTTAAAAGTGGAAGAGGAAGGCAGAAGAAAGGAGGCAGAGAGAGAGATAGAACTACGAGACCGGGACCAGAGACAGCTGCACTGCAGGCTCTGAAGGTGGAAGAAGCCGGACCATTAGCCAAAGAATTCAGGTGATTCTACTGGGGGACATATGACCATCTTCTTCCCCAACAATGGTCTCCCGGTGGCAGCAGTGTTCATTAATTAATCTTACCTATCACAATCATTATAATAAGGGTTGCAAAATGACAATGTTCTATCATTTCTTCTACATTTATTAGAATGACATTTTTCTAGAAAGAACTTCACCATTGTCACCTGCCTCACTGTCTCATGCTCTCCTCCTTGCTCCCTTCCAAGAACATTTTAAATGGACTTTTGTATTTTCACTTTTATGTTATGTTTCACAATCAATTACCATAATTATGCTTTGTAATTCTCACACTTTCCCAAAATTAGCCAATGGAGGCCCTTTAAAGCTAGCTACTAAGTCCTTTTGACATCACTCCTCTTGGTGCCTGAGCATTTCCTTATTTTCCAGCGTAAGATGTTCCAGGCTCACCACGTCTTTTCCCTGCTGTAGAACTGGACTCAGCCCCAGTTTCTTATAGTAAGGAGTAGTATTTACAAAGCAAGATCTAGGTGCTACCTATGATGGCTGCTCCTGGGATATCACTAAATCCAAGCTCCTTTGGAGAACAAAACTAGGAAATAAATAAGTAAAGGAGCGTCTGAGCGGCTCAGTTGGTACAGCGTCGGACTCTTGCTTTCGGCTCAGGTCACGATCTTACAGTTTGCTGGTTCAAGCCCTGTATCGGGCTCTGTGCTGGCAGTACAGAGCCTGCTTGGGATTCTCTCTCTCTCTCATTCTCTCTGCCCCTTCCACATGTCCCGTGTGTGTGTGTGTGTCAAAATACATAAATAAAACTTTAAGAATAAATAAAAAAGTAAGTAAACACACAAAGAAATATGGTGGGTATACTTCCCAATGGCCAGGAAAGGAAATATACAGAGGATCTCAAATATAACGGGTACTCTTAGGTAATGAGTATTCACTACAACAACTGAATGTATCTTTTCATTTTCTAAAATACTATATGTTTTCAAGTGGCATACAAGCATGTTTTATATAAAAAAAAAATCACAGTATACACAGAGAAAGAAGCAGCTTTTACTGTGAATCCTCCAAGTGGAAACGTGCTGATCATGACGACTCCCTGAAATCTCCAATTACGTGCTTCTTGCACAAGTTCTCAACCATCCCTGAACACTCCCTGCTTCCCACTATTGTCAACTCTTTTCCTTCCTCTTACCTTCACGGGATGACATTACCATTCTTACTTCAAATTACTTCATACTAACTCCTTTCTGGGCACCAAGCGTAACCCCGTTGTGGATGAGTCTGAAATACGTACCTCCACCATGGCCTTTCCTGGGGCATGTTTTCCTTCTCTGAACTGACAATACCTTCAAACAGGCCTGACCCCAGTCATGACCTTCCCTCACTAACGGTCTCTCCAAACTTCCCTGATTCCAGCAACTGTACCACGTGCCCAATTCAATAATCATATCCTCATGTTCATGAATCATCTGTTGTTTGGGTCACAACTGTTCCCTATCAAGACACTACATACTTCTCTCATTCTCCTATGATTGCACTAGAACAAGCCGTGTTAGAGTGTGAAAGCATCAAGGTGCTCTCCATCACAACTCACCCCGTATTCCACCATCACATCATCTGTCCCTAAATATGTTCATACTGCACCTCAGTCATAAACATTTTATGATTCCCTACTGAACTGAATAAAGCACCAAGCCTTAAGCGAGCAAATATTAGTCTTCAATAGTCATCTGAACCAGTTATCCCAATTTTTGGAATATACCCTCAAGAAAGAATCGGAAATGAAGGGAAAAAAGCCGCACTCCAACTGAAAAATAAAAAGACCCTAAATGCTCAATAGTAATGGCATGATTATATTAGGATATTATGCACCAATTAAAAGTACAGAAAATTTCTCAAGGCATATTAGATTAAAAAAGACAAAAACATTACGTACAATGCAATCCCATGTGTGTATATAACACACATGTATTTTTGTACTCTAGCATAAAAACGTACAAACACAGACATGAAGCAAATACAAGTCAAATTCACTTAACATGACATTTAGTTTTAGATTATTTACATTCTTTGCTTTTCTACAATCAGTAAAATTTTTAATAGTGAAAAATAACATGCTGCTTTATACTTTACACTGCACACTCGTGTCCCCTCAGCGCCTTGTCACAACCGACTGCATGAGCAGCACAGCCGCCACCAGGGTGACCGGAGCGAGGACGGACCGGGGCTCCCAGAAGGGCAGTGACTTTGACTTTTACAAGAAAATGTGGCAAAGAAGCTGAAGACGTAAAATCAAGATTCACGCCTCCTGGCCTTGACACAGAGCTCTTTCTGCCTTTCTGTGCCTCCTGCGAAAGGAAGATTATGCCTCATGGAGACAAGAAAAAAAAGAAAAAGAAATGCTACAGAAATAGAAGTATTCACAAAGAATATCATTATAGCATATTAAATACTGTTCTAAATGAACAGGACTCTTTAGAAACTAATGAGTGACAAATCAAGTAGTTGATGTGGAAGTTTTAGTTTTTCATTTTTTAATTCAGAGATTAGGAAAGTACTTATAATATTTAAGAAGAATACATTTATCCTGTGGTGAAGATAAAAACTAAAAATTAATGACCAGTGAAACAGGTCAGATAAAACAATAAACACAACGCAATCAGTTAACAAGAATAATTATGCTTAGAGATAAACATAAAGATGCCAAGCGTTATTAAAACACTGGCCAGTGGGGTTAGAGCGCATTGGTTTTATTATGAACAAAATCAAGATAAAATAGATATTTTGCTCTCAAAGTATCAGAAACCAAGATCATGGTATGGCTGTTTCTAAAATGTAAAACATGCTGCACAAAGTAAATCAACACTTAACTGAAGTATTAAAACTTCGTTAGCGTAACATTTAAATGAAATACGTTCTGGGGCGCCTGGGTGGCTCTGTTGGTTGAGCGTCCGACTTCAGCTCAGGTCATGATCTCGTGGTTTGTGAGTTCGAGCCCCGCACTGGGCTCTGTGCTGACAGCTCAGAGCCTGGAGCCTGCTTCGGATTCTGTGTCTCCCTGTCTCTCTGCCCCTCCCATGCTCATGCTCTGTCTCTCTCTCTCAATAATAAACATTTTTTAAAAATTTAAATGAAATATGTTCTATATCATCCTAAACGTATTTGTAAACAGGTTCCCATTTACATTGTTTTAAACATGACTTCACATAAGAGTTTTTTCCATCCACTTCTCTGGCCTATTAATTAGCACATTAACTTAAATGAACACACAAAAAAACTTGAAGTTTCTCAAAGGAATTCAAATCTATCAAAAACTTTATGTGGCAAATGAAGAAAAAAAATATATGATTACATGAGATTTGTTTATTACAAAGCTCAGAAGTTATTGGGTGTTAACACTTGAAAACTACAGTTCTCGGGGTGCCTGGGTGACTCAGTCGGCTAAGCGTCTGACTTCAGCTCAGGTCATGATCTCAGGGTTCGTGAGTTCGAGCCCCGCGTTGGGCTCTGTGCTGACAGCTCAGAGCCTGGAGCCTGCTTCGGATTCTGTGTCTCCCTCTGTCTCTGCCTCTCCCCTGCTCACACTCCGTCTCTCTCTCTCAAAATTAAATCAACATTTAAAAAATTTTAAAGCAAAGAAAACTAGAGTTCTCAAGCTCTTTCACCAGATCATTCATTGCTAGGCCAAACCAATTATGTCTATCGGGATTTCCCAAGTATCTTACGATACCATTTCTTGAAATACCAATGCCCTTTTGGTTATAATCATCCCACAGAACCCAGAACTTCCACATCTGAAATCTGCCCTTGCAATTTTACATAAAACCACTTCCTCCAAAAACAAATTATCGACATCCCCAAATTTAAAATGACCAAATGTCCTTTAATATTCAAAAATTCTAATTATTTTCCTGAAGAAACAAAACTTAACAAAACTTTTGTTTATTCATAAAAACCAAAAACTCTTCTATGTGTCACACCTCTCCTGAAAGTAAGCTTTGTGTGCACAAAAGCAGCAGTGAGCTCTTAGATATAATGCAATCAGACATATTCTTCCAAGAAACCGCGAGGTAGTGACATAAACCCACAAACTCTCACACATGCCCACAGGGCATTGCCCACGCTCTATAGGGGAGGATGGGGAGATATCCAGAGACCCAGCACTCCTCCTTCTCAAGAGGTCATTGCTAAGGGGTCCTATAAGAATATCACTATTAGTACTGTCAGAATTATAAGTGTTACACCTTTCCAAGAACGTTAAATGTAGATTTTCCAGTATTAACCACATTCTTAATAGTAACAAAAGCCATCTCCTATTAGGTTTTCTGTTTTATTTGTAGGGAGGGAAATTACCAAGCTCTGTTCTGAGTGCTTAACATATATGTAACTTATTGAACCTCACTTTTAACAACCCGTGCACATACTGTAAAAGTCGGCCCCCACAAGGCTGCACAGCCAGGGAGTGGCCTTCGGCATTGGAGCCCAGGCTGTCTGATCAGAGCCCACACACTGCACTCGAGTACCACTGCTTCTCTCCGTCTTACAAATTAAAATTCATATATATTACTCTTTAGTTCTTGTGTCCGCATTTTTTAACTAAAAAGTCACTTGCCAAAATAAGTAAGGAAATCAAGGACAAAGTGTATTTGGTTTCTAAGTTTACGAAACAACACAGGCAGCAGCACAGAATCACTTGCTGAAATTGTGAGTGAAAACCCTGGGTCTAATCTAGGCTCTGCAATGAGGAGTGATGTGGCCCTGGCTCAGTTAATAACAATGACACACAAGACACAATGACGTTACGACACTTACATTGTCTCAAAGACTACTATGGATTTAGTAAAACACCTGTATTAGTGGTAAGCTATAGAATAAGGATTGCCATAATTGATGAAATGATAATTAGAAGGGAACCAAAATAAACAATTCTAGATGGGTTCAGGATAGTTATAGGGAAGAAGGAAGGAAGGAAGGAAGGAAGGAAGGAAGGAAGGAAGGAAGGAAGAGGGAGGAAGAAGGGGGAAAGGATGATGGGTGGGAGAGAGAAGGAAGAAGGGAGGAAGGAAGGAGGGCAGGAGAAGTGGGCAAGGGAGGGAGGGACTAAGGGAAGAGATGGGGAGGGAGGGAGAGAGAAAGGGAGGAGGGGAAAAAGGGTGGAAGAGAGGGAGGAAGGGGGAGGGAGGAATAAGGGTGGAGAAATGGAGGGAGGGAGGAAAGAAGGGAGGGAGGAAAGGTGGTAGAGAGGGAGGGAGGGAAGAAGAAGTAAGGGTGGAAGAAAGGGAGGAAGGGAGGGAGGGAGAAGGGGAGGAAGGGTGGAAGAAGGGGGAAATAGAAAGGAAAGGAGGGAGGGAGGGAGAAGGGGGAGCAGGGAGGAAGGGTGAAAGAAAGGAAGGCAGCAAGGGAGGTGGGAAGGAAGAGGGAGGGAGGAAGGGGGGAATAGGAAGGGAGGAGGGGAGAGAGGAACTGGGGAGACAGGGAAGGAGAAGGCGAGGAAGGGTGGAAGAGCTGGAGGAAGGGAGGGACAGGGAGGAAGGGAGGGGGGAAAGAAGGGTGTGACAAGAAGATACTGACCACAAGCCACCCTCACGGAAAAGTTTCCCAATGATTTCAACACACAACCCTTGGCCTGGAGCTGCCTCAACCCTTCTGAAGGTGGCAAAACAGTGGTGGGGCCTTCTGTTACTGTGAGGTATTACCCTAGAAATGGCAAGTGGTAACACGGTCAAGGGAAATTAAAATTTGTACAGCACGCTGGGGAAAGTGCAGAGCGAGGCCCCGAGCGCACCAGACCTGGGGCTGAGTCCAGCGGGGCCATGGCGGAGGAGGACACCAGCTCACCCTGGCCGTGAAGACCGCGTGACAGGCGGTGTGGCGGGGCTTCCTGGGGTGCTGGGAGCCCGGGGACCATTCGGGAATTGTTGGCTGACATCGTGGCAACGACAAAAATTAGGACTCCTCCTCAGAACAGGAGGAAGAGGAGGACACAGCACACGCACCGGGCTTCGCACTCGCACACGAGACTCTGAGTCCCAGCTTCGCCTTCCCGAACACGAAGACCTTCCTCACCAGGCTAAACGAGTTTGAAAACCACATGCTAACACAATTTACCATTTTGTTGACAGAACACTGTAGGCCAAGTAGAGCAGCAAATGTTTGCCTGGATTCTTCAGATACATAGTATTACTAACCTCAATTTCCAAATAAGAATATTGGGGCATAGTGGAATTAAACAAAACAACGGTTAGAGTAAAAGCTATCTATATGCAGTATATAGAAGCCTATACAGTAAAGTGTCGGCATATTGCAAGAAATGCACTAAGGTCTCGATAAATGATTGCTATTAATAAATTAAGAGTCTCTTCCTACCCAAGCATATAATCCTGGTATTGTCCTTATTGATTAAATGTGCAAAAGCTAAAATACATCAGGGTGTTGATGTCGAGGAATAAAACACCAATCGATAAATCCACCAAACAAGTATTTCCACTTGTATATGTAATTTGTCCTCAAATTTCTTCCATGATGATGTTTTATGTAAATCTATAATACAATAACAGGAAATGAAGCGCATGTCAGTGGAGGAGTGGCGACCAGCCCCTGGTTCCAGTTCCGCAAGGGAACTGAAGGGCCGGGCCCACAGGGACCAGAAGACAGTTGACTAGAAGTTCCATTTGAGATCTCCTATTCCCTAAGACATACTCTGGTCATTTGCAGTAGAGAACTCGCCAGTACACAGTGCTGACCTACCCAACACCACCATTTCCAAGGTGCCTTAGTACAGGCACTTCTGATATCATGGTAATTTGGGGGTAGAGGGGTGCTTTTTAATTACTGCTTTTAAAATATTATTTGGGGGGCGCCTGGGTGGCGCAGTCGGTTAAGTGTCCGACTTCAGCCAGGTCACGATCTCGCGGTCCGTGAGTTCGAGCCCCACGTCGGGCTCTGGGCTGATGGCTCGGAGCCTGGAGCCTGTTTCCGATTCTGTGTCTCCCTCTCTCTCTGCCCCTCCCCCGTTCATGCTCTGTCTCTCTCTGTCCCAAAATAAATAAACATTGAAAAAATAAATAAATAAAAAAATAAAATAAAATAAAATATTATTTGGTAAACAAGAATACTTAAGTTGCAATTGATGTGAAAATTAGTAGAAACTGGCCATACACGTTTAGTATGTTTATGGAAACCAAAATATATTGCACTGTGTATAAATAAGAGCCAGAAATTGAGATTTTAAAATGATACAATCTACTTTTAAACTAATTTGGCATGAACACACCATTATGAGATACACACAGATAAGGGGTAATCTGTATCTTGTATCAAGGCTTACATATAGTTAAGATAAATATCTTTTGTGGAACACAATTATGCAAAAAATTAGAACACAATAGAAAACATTTAATAATAAAATGTTATAGGATAGAATTTAATCTTTATTTAATGATTCAGCAGGCATATCAAAAACATGCAGTGCTTCTGGGAGATAATCATCATCATCAATTACTGCTGCATAGGAGAAATACAGAAGTGTCAATTAATAAGAGTTCTGGCTGAATTACTTCCCTATAACAATGTATAATAAACCGAGTGAACCAATTGAAATAAGAAACATTTAAGGAATTTTTATAATAACTGAGTGAACCAATTGAAATAAGAAACATTTAAGGAATTTTTATAATAATAAAGTCAGGATTATTTTGTTCTCCTTTTAAAATTTCTTTATCATCTGAAATAAGGTGTCTTAACAAAGTTTACTTAAGTGATAGACAGCAAAGAGGAATGTAAATTAGAAAAAGAATGAGGGGCGCCTGAGTGGCTCAGTCAGTGGGGCATCCAACTCTTGATTTCAGTTCAGGTCCTGATCCCAGGGTCATGGGATCAAGCGCCACTTTGGGTTCTGGGCTAAGAGTGCAGAGCCTGCATGGGATATTCTCTCTGTCTCTCCCTCTCTGCCTGCCTCCCCACCCGCCCCTCCCCGCCCTGCCATCTGCTCCTCACCCTGATCATACTCTAAAAATATAAAATATCAAAAAAAAAAAAAAGAAAAAGAAAAAGAAAAAGAAAAAGAAAAAGAAAAAGAAAAAGAAAAAATATTCCAAAGACAAAGACAGACTGTCTGTCCTATTCAGGAAGTTAGCATGTTGTTGGCTGTAGACTGCATCGTGTACCACGTTGGGCAGATGCAGAACATTATTTCCATCTTTAGTTACCATTTTTGTTTAATTTTTTTAATGTTTATTCATTTTTCAGAGAGAGCGAGAGAGAGAAACAGAGAGACAGAGAGAGCGGGGGAGGGGCAGAGAGAGAGGGAGACACAGAATCCGAAGCAGGCTCCAGGCTCTGAGCTGTCAGCACAGAACCCGACGTGGGGCTCAAACTCAGGAACCGTGAGATCATGACCTAGGCCGAAGTCGGACGCTTAACCGACTGAGCCACCCAGGGGTCCCTTTAGTTAGAAATTAAATGCAAATTAAGAGGATATGTACAAGTGCAAGGTTGGCAAGGGGAACACCGCAGGTGCTCTGTACGAGGATGACAGGGCCGGACCACACTATGCTCCACAGATCCCTATTCCTAGGATTCACCCAGTCAGGAAAGGCCATGAGAGAGACTCTGGTGGGACACATGGAATACAGAAGTGGGGCAAGGCTCACACATGTTGTAATTCATTGCCAAGATCATCTGTCATAATGCAACAACCAACACACCAACACTACTCTCCTCTCCATGAACTGGGGGTCTTCCACCAGCTTCTGCTGGACTGCTGGACTAACTGGGTAAGTTTGAGTGACTGAGGAAACGACCAGCTTTTGCAGAAATGCATGCCTCTCATCAATGTGAGAGACAATGAAGGATTCAGTCTGTGCTCTTGGGCCCCAGTTCATGCTCTCAAGTCCCCTTACTTTGTACTCCCCACTCTGGGTCTTTCCTCACCTCTCAACTACCTGTCCTACAGACAGTTTCAAGATCCAACATCAAATGAAATGACAGTACCTTACGGAGACTGGTTGAAACTGTTCCCACAGTTGTATAAGACCAAATCACCATAACGAATCCCTTAACTTTCTTAGTATAACCACATACACATACACACACATACATATATACATATTACTGGTTCTAAATGCCTGATTGATGCAGAATTTTACAAATGGAATGAAAAGGACTTACCCTTCCCACCGAAAACAAAGAAAAAAACCAACATATATGAAATATATGAAATAACAATTTTTAACACAGGGAACATCAGGCAAAGAAAGTGATCTGAGAGAGAGACAGTTCTCAGACATTGGCACAGGCTGTGGAAATGTAGTTGAAGATGAGTAGACCTATGAAGGGCAATTTATGCAGATGAGCTGAGACAAAATGGACTACATGAAGACCAGGGAGCTGGAGAGAGGAACAGGAGAGACCTACGTATACAGAAAGAAATCAAGATCAGCGGAAGGAATGCAGGGAGCATTCAGTTATTTATTGATCAAACTGCATGTCTAAAAAAACTACACAAAAGTATGGTTAAGAATAGACAAGGGGTGCCTGGGTGGCTCAGTCAGTTGAGTGTCCAAATCTGGA
The DNA here is from genome assembly GCF_022837055.1 of Prionailurus viverrinus. Taxonomy (NCBI): domain Eukaryota; kingdom Metazoa; phylum Chordata; class Mammalia; order Carnivora; family Felidae; genus Prionailurus; species Prionailurus viverrinus. The sequence goes on along the minus strand of NC_062572.1, from coordinate 91,645,823 downwards.
TTTTGGCTCAGGTCATGATCTCACAATTCGTGAGATCGAGCCCCATGTCAGGCTCCGAGCTGAGTGTGGATCCTGTTTGGGATTCTCTCTCTCTCTCTCTCTCTCTCTCTCTCTCTCTCTGCCCCTTCCCTGCTCCCCTCGCCTCCCTCTCTCTCTCTCTCAAAAAAATCAATAAATAAACTTAAAAAAAAAAAACCAGCAACAGACAAAAGACATTACAAGAAAAAGTGATCAGTGCTCACACAGGACCAGCCTTGAGAACATGACGACTCACACATGGGTTAAACAGAAAGGTCGGCCTCAGCAATACACAGTAATTAACCAGAGACCAAGCACTATCCCAATTCTGCTCTAAAGTGATGCACAAAATATCAAACTTTTTTCCAACTGAACTAACTACATCCCAGAACAAAGCTCAAGAATATTTATTAAAATACAAGATAAATAGTAGCAACAAAGTCAAATTCACAATGTCTAAAATAGAATGAAAAATTACCAGACATACAAGAAGTAGGAAAACAGGACCTATAAATAAGGAGAAAAATAAGGAGAAAAATGAGAAAAAAATAAATAAGGAACAGACGAGATATTAAAATCAGCAGACGAGGATATCAAAATACTGTCATACAGGCAAAATGACCAAAAAGATATGTATTAAATGGAAGACATAAAAAAGACTGAAAGGAAACATCTAGAGATAAAAACTGGACTAGAGGAGATAAATTCACTTAGATGAAATTAATGATAGACTTGACACCCCGAATAGTGAACCTGAAGAAATAAAAATTAAAAAAAAAAAAACAATTAAAATAAAAGCACAGAGAAAAAAGAAAACTTTGATAACTGAAAACAGGATTAATTGTCAATTTCAAGTAATATAACTGGAAAGTCCCAAATGCAGTGGGGGAGAGGGAATACCTGAACAGTCGCCAAAAATGTACCAAACTTGATGAAAATTATAAACCTACAGATACAAAAAGCTCAATAAACTACAATTAAAGCAAATACAAGGAAAACCAATGATAAAGAAAAAACCTGAAATGTAGGCAGAAAAAAAAGTCATTATGCACATAGGACCAAAAATGAGAATGATGGCTGATTTACAGACCCAACTCAGGTAACAAACAAAGACCAAAAGAAAGGGTAATTCTCTTCACCTCACACGTTTCACCATTTACAAATATTATATCAAAATGGATTGCAGGCCTGAACATATAACCTAAGACTGTAATTCTTTTATGAGAAAACATCAGAGAAAATCTTTGTGATCTTGAGATAGACAAACATTTCTTAGATATTACAACAAAAACAGATCCATAAAAGGGCAATTGATATAAATTCAACAATATCAACATTTACAATTTCTCCTCTAAAGAAAATAAAGCCACAGAATAACAGATAATACTTGCACAACATATATTTGATAAAGGACTTGCAGCTAGAAAATATAAAAAACTCAAACCTAAAAATGAGGAGGAAAAACTGTTTTCATGGGTGAAAGACTTTAATGGCTTCTTCATCAAAGAAGAAACATGGACGACCAAAAGCTCACTAGGAGATGGTTAACATCATTAGTGAAATGCAAACTAAAAACAAAAGTATGCCTGGACATATCTGAAAGGAATGGCTGAAATTAACACACTGACAATACCAAGTGCTGGGCACGAACATGGACAAACAGGAACGCTATTCGCTCCTGATGGGAGTATAAAGCAGTACCATTCTCTGCAAAACACTTAAACATACACCTATCATGAGCTTACTCACAAGTGTTCACCCAAGAGAAATCAAAGCTTTTCCATACAAAACCTTCCATGTAAATGTTCATAACAGCCTAATTTTAAATACCCAGAAACTGGATCAAAAGGGAAATAGATAAATAAATGACAAAGAAAAGTGTACTTCTACTCAGCAACAGAAAGGGATGAACCAATGATACCTAAAGCAACACTGGTGAAATCTGGAAATAGCTATGCTAATGAAGGGGCTGGACAAGAAAAGAGGAAACACTGCACCCTGACTGGAACAGGAGTCCTAGGAAATGCAAACTAAGTAACAGTGGCAGGAAGTAGACTGCAGGCAGCTAGGGCATGGGGGGGGGGGAGGGGTAGGAATTAAGGATTACCAAGGAAAACAGGAAACTTTTTGGCAGTAACAGAAATGTCCATTATCTTCCTTGAGGTGCTAGATTCGTGGAAATACATGTATGTGTGTATCTTTCAAAACTTATCGGATTGTATAGTTTAAATGTGTTAAATCCTTTGACCCTTAAGTTAAAAATGATACTTTCAAAGGGAGTGAATTTCCTAAGGTATATTCACGATGAAGTCAGAAAACATGAGTATTTCAGGCATTATGGCCTCCTTTGAAATTAATAACCACATTTTGTTATTATTATCCCCTTTCCTTCCCCCTTTCATTGCCTTTAAGGCTCTCTCACTTCGAAAAACTTCAAGTTCTTGAGTAACAGAGAACAAGTCAACAACAGGAGTAGTAAGCCTGACCCAGTCCCTGCTAACTTACTTGCACATGAGGTATGGATGCTATGTGGGCAGGATGAATAGCAGACATCTTACTACAGGGGCAATGGAGAGAATTTCAGCAATCATTAGGCAAAGCCTAAGGTTTAGGAACTGCGGCAAAAACTTAAAACAAATAAAATACACACCATAAAGTAAGCAGCTTCTTTGGATTTTTTTTTTTCTTCTAGAATTGTAACTGTCTCATGTTAATAAAGCAGAATAGTTCAAACCAAAGAGGATCAATGTGAAGTTTGGGGGGAAAGTTATACATGATAAAAGTATACAGATGGAAAGATTTGATGAAAACATTAGTTTTGGATTACCTATTTTATTTAGGATCATTTATACACTGATGTAGGATTTGCATATAGTAGGATTTGTAAATGTACATATGTACCTGCAAATGTATGATGCTCATGTAGTTTTTTTTAAGGTAATTTATTTTGAGAGAGAGTGCATGCACACACAAGCAGGAGTGAGAGAGGGAGAATCCCAAGCAGGCTTTGCTCTGTCAGGGCAGGACCTGACGTGGGGCTCGATCTCATGAACCATGAGAATATGATCTGAGCCAAAATCAAGCAGGGCGGTTAAACTATTGAGCCACCCAGGCACCCCATACAGTTTATAAAAGTAACACAATTAACAACAGTGTAGTAATTTTAAGAAATGAATGAAGGCCATAAAAAATCGCAATCATGAAAAGCACTCAGCTGTTTCCTAAAGTTAGAAATAATACAAGAGACAACCAACCGTGAATAGCAGATGATGGAAAAGCAAAAGATGTAAGTTTATAGGCTTGAGGGGTTATAGAGCACGTTAGATTAAAAGGGGAGAACATGTATCTGTGGGTGACATAAGACATGTCAATACTGTTAGCAACTTCTTACACTTAAGCATTACTTAAAGACTTCTCCATACAATGTAAATTTTATATCTAGTAATACAAACCAATCAATAAATTTCTGATAAAATCCTTTGTCCAAAAAAACTGTGCTAAGGGGTATTGGAAAGGGCCAAAACAATTTAAAATCTCATGATCTAACTGAAGAAAGATAAGAAAGATACAACCACTTTACACAAGTAAAAAAAAAAAATTGTTTTTTAGATCCTAAAGAACACAAAATGTAAATGCCTTTATCACCTTATCAAACCCAAGTGTTACAGCAAGTAATGTATAATGCCTGGTAATTACATTAATAATGCCCCAATATTAAATTAATATATAATATAACCTATTAAAACACAAACACTGAAAAGGCCAAAATACTGCTCTAATAAATATCACTAAAATAAACAAAATAATTTAAAATAATTTCTATTTCAACACAATTGGGCAGTAATACACTGAAAGACCTAAGGAAATTTTCAGAAGTTTCCAACTACATATACAATCACCATGATTGAAGAGATTTCCAAAAAGGTAAAGTGAAGACCTCCAAATATCTTCTCCATGAAAGCAATGGGGATATGGGCAAAACCAACTTTTTAAAGAACGCTGGTAGTTAATCTAAGACTAAAACACTGAGGAATTTAAATTCATGAAAATGGCTGGATATTGGCAAGGACAATGAGTTTTGTGGTGCTTCGACTGTTCCCAATCCTTTGTCCATCTCTCTAGAGTCCTGAGACCCTTGAAAACCAACCAGATCACAACTATGGTGGCTATAAAAAAAAAATCCAACAGCCTAGCAGCCATGAGAGGAGTGAACGGGTTTAGAACTCACCAAAAGCCCATCAGAGATGTTCCACTAACTGACAAGACCCCTTCTCAGGGCTTGTCTTTATTTGACCCGACTCACAACCCATTCTTTGTGAGGAATCCCTATCACCTGAGCAAACTTCAGGGTGGGGGGTTGGGAGGGGAGGACAGTACCAACTGTTTTGAGAACACAGCTGCTTGAGAGTGCTAGCAGTTGAGGCTAACAAGATGTTAACTGATGAAGCTTCTATTGAAAGGAAAAATTTGAGGATGAGATATACATCAGGAACTTTGAAAAGCTCCTACACATTGCTCACATCTAAAAGGCCATACACAGGGGCGCCTAGGTGGCTCAGTCGGTTAAGCGTCTGACTTCAGCTCAGGTCATGATCTCGCAGTCCGTAAGTTCAAGCTCCTCCCATGTTGGGCTCTGTTCTGAGAGCTCAGAGCCTGGATCCTGCTTGGCATTCTGTGTCTCCCTCTCCCTCTCTCCCCACCTGCCCCCCCCCCCATTCATGCTCGCACACTCTCTCTCTTTCTCTTTCTCTCTCTCAAAAATAAACACATTTTAAAAAAATTTTTTTTTAAATAAAAGACGGGGCTTGTGTCAATGCCAGGGAAAGACCTGAGACCTGTGATTATACTGTATTTCATCTCTGGGTGATATGAAACCTTTGTACAAGCAGAAAGTGTAAGTAAAGCAAGAGCTAATAACTGCCTGCTGGTGCACTGAAAACCTTCCATAATGGAACAGGGGTCCTTAAAATATGCTGGGAGACTTACTGATAAAAGGCATTTAAGCAAACCTCTGTCTAACCATTAAGTTACTCAGCAAGCAGTCAGTTCAGTGGCCATATATAAAAAAGAATACTACATTAAAAATTCATTTAACAAAGTCACTTACAATCAGCAACAACAATAATAAACAACAACAAGTCAAACCCTGAGGGTGCGGGGTGGGGGATCTGATTTCCAGAGGGGTCACATTAAATTATTTAAGACGTCTAGTTACTGGGGCACCTAGGTAGCTTGGTTGGTTAAGCGTCCAACTCTTGATTGCAGCTCAGGTCATGATATCATGTTTTGTGGGTTCGAGCCCCATGTCCACTGACAGCAGGGAGCCTGCTTGGGATTCTCTCTCCCTCTTTCTCTACCCCACCCTCATTCATCAGCACATGTGTGCACTCTCTCTCTCTCTCTCTCAAAATGAACATAAAAAAAAAAAGATGTCTAGTTACCAACAAACATGTACACAAAAATTGAGACATGCAAAGTAACATAAAAATATTATCTATATAAAGGGGAAAAAACAGTAAAAAAAAAAAATACTTCTGACAAATCACAGACGATGGAGTTTCTAGACAAAGAGTAAATCAACTAGTATAAAAATATACAAAGAAAAAAGTGAAATATATGCAAAAACTAAACAGAAGAGGATGATGACTCACCAAACAGATAATATCAAAAAAGAATTACTAAATATATACATAGTATACGTGTGTGTGTGTGCGCGCGTGCATGCATAAATTTTGGAGTTAAAAAGTAAAGTAACTGAAGGAAAAATCACTACAGAGGCTCAACAGCAGATTTTTTTTTAATGTTTTTTAATGTTTATTTTTGAGACAGAGAGAGACAGAGCATGAACGGGGGAGGGTCAGAGAGAGAGGGAGCACAGAATCGGAAACAGGCTCCAGGCTCTGAGCTGTCAGCACAGAGCCCGACGCGGGGCTCGAACTCACGGACCACGAGATCATGACCTGAGCCAAAGTCGGACGCTCAACTGACTGAGCCACCCAGGCGCCCCTCAACAGCAGATTTGAACTGGCAGAGGAAAACAATCAATGAACACAGGGAAAAGTGGACACAGGGAAAAATGAAAAAAAGGAGGAGCAGAAGAAGAAGAGGGCAAAAGAGACGGGGAAGGGAAAGGAAAAGCCTCCCAAGAACCACAGGACACTATACTGTACCAAAACAGTCATGGTGGGATTGCTAAAAGAAACAAGAAAGGAGCAGGGAAAAATTCAAGAATAATGGCTAACACCTTTACAAATTTGATGAAAACTCAGTCTTCACATCCAAGAACCTCAACAAATAAATACCAAGTAGGATAAATTGAAAGAGATCTACAGCTAGATTACAACAGTCAAACTGTCAAAAGCCAAACACAAGGAGAGAATCCAGAAAACAGTAACAGAAAGGCTATTCTTCCATTTCAAGGCAAGATAACTAGCAGACTTCACATTGGAAACTATGTAATCCACAAGACAGTGGAATAACATTCAAAACACGGGGAAAAAAACTGTCAACAAAGAATTCTGTATCAGCAAAACATAAACAAACAAGAAGAAAACATAAAAGACATATCCAATTAACAAAAGCAAAAGAACTCATCATTAGCAGAACTGTACACAACAAATTCTCAAGGTACTCCTCCTTCAGGCTAAAATTGAAGAGAGAAATGCAATTCCATATGAAGAAATGGAGAGCACCAGTAAAGATAACTACTCAGATAAATAATGGACAGTATAAGTATATCCTATGAAATTCATTTTTTCCTCTTCAATTAATATAGCAATAATTATATACCTGCATTTATTTATCAACACACAAGTATAAAAATGCAATTTGTATGAAAATAACACAAAACACAAAGTAAGAAGAAGAAAATGAAGCTATACAGAAGCAAAGCATTGGTACAGTATTTAAGTTTGTATTCATCAAAACAACAATGTTGTACGTTGAAATATTAATTGTCATCCCCAGGGTAATAATTACATACATGATATATAAACTACACAATCAGGAAGTAATATAATTATAAAATAATATATTATTATAATCATAATTAACATATTTATTAACTAATATAATCATAATGGACATGTATGTGTGTAAACATACATATGCATTACATGCATGAATCAAAAAAGGAATTTTAAAAGGTAAACAACAAAACACCTAACACACAAAATAAAGCAATAATGGTGAAAGAGAGGAACAAAAATGACACAAGGACATGTAGAATCAAAGAGCAAATGGCATATTTAAGTAAGTCCTATCATATCAGTAATCACATTTTATGTAAGTGGGCATGTTCCAATCAAAAGGCAGAGACTGACAAAATGCATTTTCAAAACGTGATCCAGCTATATGCTCTCAAAACAGATAGACATTATGTTTAAAGAGTCAAAAGAATTGAAAGCAGAACAGAAAAAGATACAGGATATGATCATTAACCTAAAGAGGTTGCAATGGCTATACTACTAATCAAACAAAATGGAGTTTAAGACAAAGATTGTTACTGGAGATCAAAAGAGGACATTTTGTTCTAAAAAGGTCAAATCATCAGTAAGACAGGAGAATTATAAACACATATGGCCCTGACAAGACAGCCTCGAACTACATCAACTGAAAACTGACAGAATTGAAAGCGAAAAAGAAAAATTCAAAAATATGAGTTGAGCACATTAAATCCCATTTTCAATAATGAAAACAACCAGGTAGAGGATAAAAAACGGAAAGGTAAATTTTGAATAAAATATATATTAATTACGACACACAAATGTCTGTAGACCATGTCACATAAAAACAATCTCAAGTTTACATGGAATACTCTCCAGGAGTGGCCATATGTTAAGACATAAAACAAGTCTCAAGAAATTTGCCAGGAGTGGAATCAGGGACAGAATACTTTCATTTCCTTTAACCATATTAAATAAAATTAGAAATCTATAAAAAGGAAGTTTTGGAAATTAACAAATATGTGGAAATCACATAACATAGTATTAATTAAATAAAGGGTCCTTAGAATAAATAACAAAATAAACTTTAAAATACTTTGAGATGAATGGGAAAAAAAAGAACACACCAAAAATTATGGAAAGCAGCTAAAGCAGTAGGGAGAGAAAACTTAATAGCTGTAAACATCTATATTTAAAAAGAAGAAATTCTCACATCAAAAACCTAAATATCTATGTTAAGCAACTAAAAGAAAGAAAAGCAAACAAAACACAATACAAGCAGATGGAAGAAAATAAAAACTAGAGCATGAGTAATGAAATAGAAAAATAGCCAAAATCCACAAAATCAAAGTTACTTCTTTGAGAAGATCATCAAAACTGACCAACTGTTAGTTCCAACAATCAAGGGGGAAAATGAGACTCAAGTGACTAGAATAGGAAAGAAAACGGGGACATTACTACTGTTCTTACAGAATAAAGGGAACTAAAAAAGAAATAGTATGAACGGTGTGCCATCAAATTAGACATACTAAATGAGAAGGACACATGCCTAGAAAGAACAAACAAGTGTCACTGGCTGAAGAAGAAATCAAATCATCTGAATAGACCCATGACAAGGAAAGAGACTGAATTACTTATCAGAATATTGTGAACAAGGGAAGCTTAGGTTTAGATGGCTTCACCAGTGAATTCCACCAAACATTTAAAAAAGAAGTAAAACCAGTCCTTCACAACTCCCCTGAAAAATACAAAAGTTTATTCAAACACTTCCCAACAGAATCTATGAAGCCAGCATTAGTCTGACACAAAAACAAGATGAAGACATAATCCCTCAGGAACGTGGAAGCATTATTCTCAACAAAATACTAACAAACTGAAAACCAGAACCATGTGGGAAGAATTACGTACGTTTACCAAAGGGGATTCATCTAAGAAGGCAAGTTTGGGGAAACATACAGAAATCAATTGAATATAATATATTCCATTAATAGAAAAGGATCTGTTCCAGATATAAGAGAATGGTCAGAGACGACAGAGACACGCCAAAAGAATACGGAAAACAACACACGGTCTTCCTGTTGACCAGTATGGGGTGATGTGAGCACCATATTGATTATGGAAATGACTTCTAATAAATAAAAAACGAATCCATGCATGTACATTGACACAAACACAAACAAAGCAAACATAAATTGAAAAATTTCTTCCAACAAATGTAGGAGCAATAGACATGTTACAAAATAACATCAATGTATTCTTCAAAGTTTAAACTGTTGCCTTTCCTCAATCAATAAGCATAGAGTTGATGATATGTTAACAATATCTCATTTTACTTGATGAATTTTAGCCTTTGTTTAGCTTTAGAAAATTGCAAAAGAGTTGACTGAATTTCACCCGCATCTAATTCGTACAGATGGCAATAAGGTATCTTATATCTCCAGTTTCTTATTCTTATACTAATTTGATTTCCTACCAGTACAGTATTAAAGGAAAAATAATGGTTTTTATTATTTGGACATTAACTCCCCCAAAAGATATAAAGACCGGGGCTTACTGTGATTGACATTTTTTTTTACATATATTTATTTATTTTTGAGAGACAGAGAACATGAGCGGGGAAGGGGCAGAAGAAAAAGAGAGAGAGAGAGAGAGAGAGAGAGAGAGAGGCGTGGAATCTGAAGCAGACTCCAGGCTCTGAGCTGTCAGCACAGAGCCCAACTTGGGGCTCGAACTCACAAGCCCTGAGATCATGACCTGAGCGGAAGTCGGACACCCAGCCGACTGAGCCACTGGGCGCCCCTGCTGTGACGGACTTTCAAGCACAATGTGCTCACATGCCCGTGGACCCACCTATGATTAAAGCAGCACCGTGCTTCACCGTTAAGCAAAATGAACCCCGCAGCAATGGTCCTGCAAGGTGCAGGATTAGCCCCTCAAACAACACGTCTGCAAAACCGTCCGCACGAGTCAGCGTAATTCCTTCTACCTCTTTCTCTGCAGTCGGACACTGTTGTTGGCGGGTGACAGGGTCAGGAGGAAGTCCAAAAGCAAAGTACCACAGTTAGCTTTTATGATCATTTACAAAGTAAACAGCCCCTGATACTAACACCGCAGCCCTGGAGCAGAGACAGCACTGTTTATTAAAAAATTCAAGCAGATTCCTGGAATAGCACAGGCCATACTCAACAAGGGTTGCTAAAGTAGTGCCTTCTGGTAAAAAAAAAAAAAAAAAAAAAAAAAGGAGAGTGGGAGGTGAAGGAAGGTAAGACAAAATAAGGTAAACTGAGGTAGGGTACGGCCAAGCAGACTTGAGAGGCAGGAGAGACACGCGTACCCAGGGCTCGGATATGCGAATGGCGACGGATAATATTCCGCAAAGCAAAATTGACTGAGATGGAAGCTATTTTGCATGGTACAGTGGCGATGGCTAACAAATGAGAGTTTTGTGGGCTGCGCGTCGGTCCCCTGCCTCATCTGCCACCCCTAATGACAGCAGCCACCTGCTGTTTTATTGTCACAGCTGGAGCCAGTTCACACTCCTTGGTGCTGAGCTCTGCCCATGAGCACCAAGCTCTCTCCTCGCCTCATTACTTTGATGAACTTTTTATGGTCAGCACCCATGAAGACCTCATCTAGGACTACGCGACACAGGCCGGCTTCGGGGAGCACTTCCAGTTACACGAGGTGATGACACACAGTGACACGGGGGCTGCCTGGTCTGCGGCTAGTGCTGAAGTGACTGTACCACACTTTGACGCTATAGGGCCCACAACAGGTAAAAAATGCCAGGAAATGCTCCTGCTTAGTAATGATCTTCACCCCTCACCGCAATGTAAAGATCGTAAGATGCTGCCATAATGAAGGTTTTTAATGGTACATGTTATTATAGAAAGCCTAATGTACTGTTTATGATTACTGCCATAAAATTAAAATTCTTTTCATTTTCTATAGATTGAAAGCCATAGGAACTTTTTTTTTTTTTTTTTTTTTGGCTTTTGCTTTTAAAGTAAAAAGGGACAAAAACTGAAGTGGAATCAACATGGTCTTTATATCAATAAACCATTTTAAATAAAAACTACATAAACTGTTTTTTAATAAATAAAATGCAACAGTGATACAGCAGGTGATTTTAGGCTAAATCTGCCACGTGTAATTTTCATGGTAAAAAGGCTACATTCAACTCATGATGTCTTAGATATCAAAAGACTTTACAAGCTTTACTGATAAGTGCTGGTCAAACTTATACAGAAATCATCAAAGAGTTAACTATTTGTAGAGGGGAGAACTCTGAGATAATTTTAAAATTTAGTAACATTTAAAAAACTGACCAACTGTCAAAACTTGCTGTGTGAAAATAACTGATCATCATCTCTATAATTTATAAATACTAACTTACGTCTGATAATAAGTTTAACCTGGGAAAAAAAAAAACTCTTTACAGCATTTAAATATTTCAACATAATCCCACTCATATACACACTAGTAATATTTTTTAAATGTTCAGATGCCCACCCAGTAGTATTTAACTTTCTAATGCCTAAAAACCATAATAGGCAAGATTTTCCTCAGTGGCATTCCAGCTGACAAATTTGACAAATTCTGCAATGTTAGGAGCCATTAAATATTACTTAAACTTATTTTAAAATTCTACCTACAAATATATAGGTGTCTACGAATACATGAAGCAATTTCTTTTAGGTTACTTTTTCCTCAAAGCAGATTATGTTTTCTGCTTTTCTCAGTTCCACTATGAAGCTTCCATTTATCGTTAATATTCAAAATACTGGTATTTTAGTTAAAAGACATGATAACGTGACCTTAATGCTCCCAAGCATGCACACTGTTCTCAACTTTGAGTTGCCAAGTAAGTGCTAAACTTGGTGCTTGTATGTGCTCTGTATTTCCAAACAATAACAAAGGTGCTGATTTTCCACCATGTAAGTTAACAAGCTGGAAGTTTTTACATAGAAAGCTTTCTCAGAAACATTTTTGAACAGCTTACCTAAATACATAAAATTTTTTAAAGTTATTAATAAAAAAGGACATGTCATTAATTGACAAATTTGGTGAAAACTAGTCTCCACATCATTTCACTTTTAAGTCAACCAGATAATATTTTTTAAATAAGGATAATTAAAAGATTAACATGAGAAGAGATGCTCTTGTATATCTCCATTTTAAGTGCATTTACGACTGGTTAGGAGTAGGAGGACATATACACACTCATGCAGGTTTATTTTTTTTTTAATGTTTTTATTTTTGAGGAAGAGTGTGAGGGCAGGGAGAGCAGAGACAGCTGGAGACCCAGAATCCGAAGCAGGCTCCAGGCTCCGAGCTGTCAGCACAGAGCCCGGCGCGGGGCTCGAACTTGTAAACCGTGAGGTCATGACCTGAGCCGAAGTCGGATGCTTCACCGACTGAGCCACCCAGGAGCCCCTCGTGCAGGTTTATAAGGCAGAAGCATTCATTTTTATTCTAGGAAACACAGACACTTACTTCTCTTCAGTAATCTAATAATGTCAAACTTACAGTCTGTGGAACCTAACTTGAAAAATAAAACAGTAAAAACGCTCAGTGGCTGTACTTAATGACGTTTAACTTATCAATCAAGTAACCATGAAAAAATAATTTACCCAATTCCACACACTGTCCTTTTTTTAAGGCAAATATCCTTCAAAGTGTGAACTGATTCTGTATAAAGAAGATGATGAAACTCCCTTCAGTAAACGAATGGATGCTAGATGCCTTTAATGAAATCATGGTGGTGGCTTCTGTTTCAGTGGATGAGTGCTTAATTGCTCATTCTATGTCTCATTATGCAAGAAGAAGTAAAAGAAGAATCGACTGTATTACTAAACGTATTAAAAAAAAAAAACCTAGAAATGGATGTGAGCAAGAAATGGGTTATATACTTCAGTTGCAGTGACACCCCAACAGATGAACACACACAGCAAACCTGGGCTGCTGGTATGAGCACAGAGTGAGCACAAATCCAGACGTCTACAAAACAGGATCCTGAGCGGAGACTGACCCACGCAGGGTGGTGCTCATCTCAAGGGACAGAACCACAAGGGACAGACTAGTTTCCTGAACCAGACAAAACTGACGCCTGTCTACCATAAGTGCTTCCTTACACAGAATTTATATTCCTCAATACTGCCAGTGTTTGGTTTTTTTCCCAAAGGAACCGATGGACAAAGCGTGTTGAAGTAACTAATACAAAAGATGCACGTGCGTTCTACTACTGAAAACAGGTGAGCACATGAACACAGTTTTAAGCAAAGCAGGAAGTCTGTGACCCACAATATCAAATAATTGTGACTGCAAAGAACACCAGAATAGAAGAGATGAAGAACTCTCACATATTAATAGCATCTAAATCTTGCAGTTTTTCCTATATACTTTATTACATCTGATGTCGACAATTATCCTGTGAGACCAACAGTAATTTTTTACTGGCTAATGAAGAAATCAGCAATTTTCATTTCCTTCTGTCCAAATCTAGACAAATTTCCATCTAGTGGTTTACTTTCCATAGCACACCATTAAAATAACTTACAAAAATATCCAAAAAGACACACTCATCTAATGCTAGGAGAGTGTTTTCATTCATTTCCTAAGTGTACATTTGTGATTCTCCAACAGTGTTACAGACTGAATGTTTGTGTCCCCCACGATTCCATGGAAACCTAACCCTCACGGGATTGGCATCTGCAGTGGCTGGGAGGTGATTAGGTCACAAGGCTGTAGCCCTCGTGATGGGATTAGTGCCCCTATAAAAAATAACCCACCCCATAGAGCTGCCTCGCCCCTTAGGTCATGTGGGGACACAGGAAGTAAACAGCCATCTCTGAACCAGAGAGTGGGCTTTCACCAGACTCCAAATCTGCAGGGGCGTGAACCGTGGGCTTCGAGCCTTTTGAACTGGGACAGATGAGTGTCGGCTGTTCATAAGCTGTCCAGCCCGTGACATTGTTAGAGCAGCCAGAACACAGTAGGGCAACAAAGTAACCAACTGTGTTGCCTTTTTAAAGCAGATCTCAAGGAATTTTTCCCTTCCAAAATATTTTATATAGACCAAAGAACATATGTAATGTCAAGGTAAGAATGGAGGATAATATAAAGCTATCTGTATGGTTTTCCCTAATCTCATCTTATTACATTTTATAATGTAATTATAAAATTATATTTTCTTATTATATTTTATAATGTAATAAAATAATAAACACTATATTGCTTAATTTGGCTTCGTTTTCAACTTTTCAAAAATGGGATCATATGGTGGTAATAAATGGACATTTGGGTTGTTTCTAATTTTTCCTGATTCCTGGACACAAATTTTGTTTTTTAAATAGTTTCTACTTCAGCAAAAACTTCTTTGTTAAATCTATCAACTTCCAAGTGCTTTGGTTGTGTCCATATTCTCGTTTTCTCTTCTATAAAAATCTGTAAGTCTAAAATTAAGAACAGTAGGGGCACCCAGGTGACTCAGTTGATTAAGCATCCGACTCTTGATTTCGGCTGAGGTTATGATCTCACAGTTCATGAGTTCGAGCCCTGCATGGGGATCCATGCTGATAGCCCAGAGCCTGCTTGGGATTCTCTCTCCCCCTCTCTCTCTGCCCCTCCTGTGTCCGTTCTCTAAATAAATAAATAAATAAATAAATAAACAAACAAACAAACAAACAAACATTAAAAAGTAAATAAAAATAAGAACAGTAAACGTGTTTCCATTTTTCAAAAATTATATACATTCACAAACATGGGCAACAAATCTACAACTAGTCAAACTTATTTGAAGTATTACTAAATAATATTATCTAAAAAGTCATTTGAACCTTTCGGGAGACACGATTTCCCAGATGGTACTAAACGTACAGTGAGGCATGACTACCACAGTCCACACAGTAGTGTGTGGTCCAACCGAACATTGATCTCCATGTTTGGGAGAGCTGAACTTGGCCACGTCCCTGCTGGGCTGTAAACAGCAGCCCGCCACAGCACAGCTACGGCACAGAAAGGAAGCTGACCAAGGGCTAGAAGGCAGGAAGAGCAGATGATATTTTCCCAGGAAACGTTAGATAACAGCAATTCAAGTAGTAATTCACATTAAAACACCAGCAACACAGAAGTAAAAAATCAATTATACATCATGTCTTTTCCTCAAAACTCTACTTGAGTCCAAATTCCAAAATTAAAACGGGAGTACTCTTCAAGGAAGAAATCCTGCCAGTCCTTTATGACTCCCACGTCTTCTTTCCAAAGGAGAAACCTAGCATTTAAACTTCTAATACCATAACCTTAACATAATACTAATAATGCAATTATATGGTGGCATTTGTAGATATGATACGAGGCATAGTATGACCTAACTAGTTACCTATTACAACAGTGGGGATTCAGAATACAACTTTCGTTTCCATTTTTAGATTAAAAACAGTGGATACAAAGTAAAACCAGAATTCCCTCAAAAGAGAAAATATAACCCAGGATTTATTGGGTACTCTGTGATAGGAATATCAACATTTTCCAATCAATCAAGAAGTAAAAAGCACAGCAATAACTTGAATGTACATTCTTAAATTAGGAAAAATCATACTCCCATAAATCCACTGAGACAGACTTCAATACTTCTACAAATAGTCATAATAATTCCTATTGCTATATTTCTATGAAAGAAATATTATAGTTATTTTCTTTTGTGCAATGTAGTCATAAAAATGTTTGTATACACATTGATATTTTTTAAAATTATAAATAAACATAGCTAGCTTTAGCAAAAGAAACACCATGCCAAACACAAAGCTATATTCTCATGATAGACTGATTTAGTTAGAAAGACGTTGATTTAAACCTATTATTCAGACAAAAAAAAAAATGAAAGACAGGCTATAAATCTTCAATAAAGGATATATCACTATACCATGTTTTAGTTAAAGGGAACTAAAGAGAAACACTTGAGAATAATTTGGGGAAAAAATGACTGTCTTCAATTGCATGTCACTTATAAACGTAGACAAAGGAATTTAATAAATATATAAATTTAATAATAATATATATATATATATATATATATATATGAAAAAATTCACCCTTGGGGTACCTGGGTGGCTCAGTCAGTTAGGCACCCAACTTCAGCTCAGGTCATGATCTCATGGTTCCTGAATCTGAGCCCTAAATCAGGCTCTGCATGGACAGTGTGGAGCCTGCTTGGGATTCCTTCTCTCCTCTCTCTGCCCGTCTCTCTCTCTCTCTCAAAAATAAACACTTAAAAGGGGCGCCTGGGTGGCTCACTCGGTTGAGCATCCGACTTCGGCTCAGGTCATGATCTCGTGGTCTGTGAGTTCGAGCCCCGCGTTGGGCTCTGTGCTGACAGCTCAGAGCCTGGAGCCTGTTTCAGATTCTGTGTCTCCCTCTCTCTGTCCCTCCCATGCTCATGCTCTGTCTCTCTCTCTCTCTGTCAAAAATAAACATTCAAAAAAAATTTTTTTTAAAATAGATACTTAAAAAAAATTCACCCTGATTATTGCTGTGCAGTAAGACTACAACAGAACTTTTGCTGAAGATTTTCTTTAATTTCCAAATAGTCTCTAATTGATGTCCTCAATGCAATAATCTGAAATCTAAGATTATATTAATAAATACGGGTAAGTACATTTTTCTTGGTATCTCCTCAAACATTCTCATGCTATTTAAACAGAAGATCATCCACACGAGTGCATTTTGAGTGACAAAATTCATCGCACCGACTATGGAGGTGGAGACCTAGCGAGTCCACAGAAATCTTGGACCACCACAAAGCAAAGCTGGTACTGGGCCATGGGTCGGGTCAAAGGTCGTGAGCCACTTTCAGGTTCACACTTAGCATGTGCTAAGTCAAGACCCTAGCCCTGGAAATACAAAGATGAATGAAAATAACCAAAACGCTGGGAAGGCTTACAGCTTCATGAGGGGAGTCAGCACATAACAACTGGGGGGATCACTCCCCTAAGTAGGTGACAGACCGAGGGAAGATTGTTAGAGGAATACTGAGTTCATTAAGACATTCTCAGTGTTAATGTACTGCGTTTCCAGCCAGAGGTTAAACACTAAACTCAGTACTATAAAATAACTGAAGAGTCAGAAGTGGAATCAGCTCATCCAAGTGCCCCTGATGACAGTAAATGCCTGCTGCAGTGCATTATAATAATTTAGTGTATTTACTTGATTCTGATTCTGGGTATTGATTTTGAGATACACAATTGATTTACTAACACCTTTTCCAAAGGTGAAAAAACATCAAATTAATGCTCCAATTAACTCTATAAACACATTGCAATTTCAAAATGTTAAAATATGAAAAAACATATATGTCATAAGCAGGAATCAAGTAATAAATCATAATATACCTATTCTTTTAGAGGCAATAAACACACAATAACACACAATATATAAATATCTACATAAACAAAACGTCCCAGGTAAAGGCAGAAGTAGTATAGCAAAATTTCTTTCACATTTTACATTGATTGCTACAGGTTTTTGCCATTAAAAAATACCTGTATGAATACCAATTAGGCAACTTCACAGATCTTAAAACAGTGACAACTCATTAGGATTTTATCACTACCCATCCTTAAAGGGAATATTATATACTTCAAATAAACCTTATGATGGTCCTTATTTAGTAATTTAAAAACTCAGAGAGAATCTCCTATTTTATAAATATGAAAGCTTTGTAGTATCATATTGTCTTACAGTTAACTAAAGCTGAACCAAAACATTAAACAAGAATTGGGGTATCCTGTACGTACACACACACACACACACACACACACACACACAGATCTGATATGACAGCATAAATCCTGACCAACACATTCGTGTTCCTTCTGAGTATCAAAGAGAAAAACAAATTGTGTTCCCATTTTATAGTAGTTATTCTATCTGGTGATATCACGGCCACAGCTCCACAACCAAGCTCCACAACCAAGTAAGAATGATTTTTAACTACATTTTCACTTGTATGTACACACACACAGACGAACATACTTGAAGCCTGACTCCCTCTCTGCAGCTGCAATCTAATTTCCGCCGCCTGCTATGTACCTGCCCCTGAATACTCAGTCACTATAAATTCAGCACAAATAAAGCTGAACATGTCCTCTTGTCTCCCACACTGCAATCCCTAAGCCCTGGAACTTGCCCCGTCTCCAGCGTTCTCTCTCTTGGCTAAAGAAACACCATTTTGTAGCCAGGCATCCAGATCACAAATCTGAAGTCAACTATCGCTGTGCCAACTCACACCCACGCTGTCACTTACCAAGGCCCAGCTGTGCGCCTCCTGGGTGTACCTCCTCCGCCATCAGTCTTTGTTTCCTTACTTAATGGCTTCCTCATCCATTTGTTGAACAAATTAAACTAAGGATCCTAACCGGCCTCGATGCCTATAATTATTCTAAATTCAGTGTCCTGAAGACATACTATGTACAGGATAACAACATTATATTTTATCCAAACCACAGCACTTATGAGACAGAAAGAGGGGCCACCAGACCAGACGCTAAGACAACAGAGACGAAGCTTCTCTGTTGCTTCAGTAGAAAACTGGCGAGAATAGACACCATGAGCTATGTTCTACAAATGAGGACGAAACAAAAGAAAACATCTGAACACCCTATCGCTCCTCCTAAAATTATATAAGAGTCCACCAAAATAATGGTTATTTTCATTTCTGACTTCTGACTTGAAACAAAACAGCAAACAAAGAGTACAATTGAGTACTACGTCAACAGGTATTCAAAACAGAACAAAGCACGAATCAGGACATCTCTGAAAAATGTTGGGTTGAACAAAATAAAACTGTGGTTTTTTTATAGGAAAAATGCAGTCAAAGTCAGCAATTTCATGTATCTCAACCTAATTAAGGTACCGGTCTCCTCTCTCTTTAAATTATTTTTCATTGTCTATTTAGGAAGGACAAGTACTTCACAGCTCGATCAGACTGCTAATTTCTCAGCAGAGTTCTGTTTTTGCACTTAAAATATGTCCTCCTAAATATTACAGTAAGGGGAAAGATAGGATTGCCTTACCCAATAGTATCTTTGTAAAAAAAAAAAAAAAAAGTTTTCTGTGAATATTCTCATTTCTCTTGAACTATCTTAAAAATAAAGTCTTCCAACTTTCTTTTCCGCTAAAATAAAAAAGGAAGGCTTTGATTACCATACACAACTAATGAGCTAAAGAGAGGAATATAGAGAGAAATGTCCCACGATGTAATGGACATTTAAAAAGCACTTCAGGAATTCTTTTAATTGTCATCTCAGCTTTCCCATCAGGTGTGGAATTCCAGAGGAGAACTACACCACTCTTCCGTCGTAAACTTTTCCTCATTCCCGGTTTTCACTCCTAATTCTGGAGTTGGAAAGAACTGTGTGATCCAGCTGGGTGGATTATTCAGACAGCACTTTCCATGTGTTTATAGCCTCCATCAAGGGTATTAGAGAGGCTGTTTTCACACCGGTGGCACTGTCCACTGTTATATAGACCTAGGTGTGTAAATTTGACAACCAAGAGCAATTGCTAGATGGGGCGCCTGCGTGGCTTATCGGTTAAGCGGCCGACTCTTGGTATCTACTCAGGTCATGATCTCACGGTCTGTGGGTTTGAGCCCCACATCGGGCTCTGTATTGATGGCACAGAGCCTGCTTGGGATTCTCTGTCCTTCCCCCACATGCACACACTGTCTCTCAAAATTAAATAAACATTTTTTAAAAAAAGAAAAAGAGCAATTACTAGCATTTGAAATGTACAGATCGGGGCACCTGGGTGGCTCAGTCGGTTAAGCGTCCGACTTCAGCTCAGGTCACGATCTCGCGGTCCGCGAGTTCGAGCCCTGGGTCAGGCTCTGGGCTGATGGCTCAGAGCCTGGAGCCTGCTTCCGATTCTGTGTCTCACTCTCTCTCTGCCCCTTCCCCGTTCATGCTCTGTCTCTCTCTGTCTCAAAAACAAATAAACGTTAAAAAAAATTTTTTTTAAAAAGAAATGTACAGATCAAGTATGCCTGGGTGGCTCAGTCAGTAGAGCATCCAACTGTTGAAGTCAGGTCAGGTCATGATGCCATGGTTGTGGGATCAAGCTCTGTGTTGGGCTCCCAGCTGTGCATGGAGCCTGCTTAAGAAATTCCCTTTCTCTCTCTCTCTTTCTCTCTCTCTCTGCCCCTCTATTCCCACTCACACTCTCTAAAAAAAAGAAAGACAGAAATGACAGAAAGAAAGAAAGAAAGAAAGAAAGAAAGAAAGAAAGAGAAGAAAGAATATCAGACATAGAAAAGATATAGAATCTATTGTGGGTAAAAATCAGGTATATATTATTGAATTCAAAGATAAAGTCAATGTCAGAGAAAATCTCAAGTCCAAGAACCAATCCTCCAACTCTGGGGTCCCAATAATGTGACTTCACACTGTGTTTATATTTGACCAAATGATTTTTAAAAATTTATTAAAAGATGAATAAATCAGGGTACTGTCATATTGGATAAATACCATTAAAAAACACTAAATAAAGCAGAATGCTTATATTTGACTGATTAGCATGCTCTATCATCTACAAAAAAGGCCACGTGGGAAGTCAAATTATAATTACAAGGCTGATTCACGAGGATACAGAGTAAAGAGCCACTTTCCTTATTACAGTAATAAAGATACCCAACATGATGGTCCTCATCCCTACAGTGTCCTATTTAAATGCTTTAAAAACTCTTGGCTTTGTGTTTACCTGGTTTGGGATTTGATGTAGACTACCGTCCTTTCACCAACATGACTCTTACTCAGAGAGGTTATAGTATAAATGACTTAGATTACAGCTACCTTTCATTACATCCTAGTCCTAAAGAGTCAGTTTAATTAAATTCTAAGGCTGTCTGATGCTAATTTAGAGGTAATTATGCAACTATCCAAATCATGTGCATGCACATGTACATTAACATGCATCGTGTACACCTGAATATACACATTTATACATACCTGTACACTTTACCTATACACATACACACATACACATTTACACACATGTATGTGTATACGAGTGCATATAAAACTTTCCAGATATGATTGCAGGAAAGGTCTTAATGATTTATCCCACCTACACTTTTCTCAATGGATTTACTGCCTAACATCTTAGACATTATCCACGGACTCTCCTAACCCACCTCATGTAAAACAGCCACTCCTTTTTACATCACCTGACCAGTGATGAGCTCAAACTTCCTATGATGAAGCTGCTTGTCATCTGTTAGTGAGAAAAGACACTGGTTATCTGCCAACTTTCCCAGGAAAATGAGTGACAGTGATAGACGGGTACAGAGCTAATCCACAAACCCCAGCAATAATCACCTTTGTACAATGGAAGAAAAGCCAAAAGAGAATTCACTGGGTTACAACTTCAGTGTTGATACCAGGGAGGGGAGACCAGACTACTAGGGGAAGCCCCTGAGTCTGCTCTAGTAACCATTCACCTCCCAACAGGGAGATCTAAAGCTTTGTCTGGGTTGAAGATTCCGGGACCAGAAGAAGAGGCAAGATATCAACACAAAAGGAGTACCTGAATCAATTTCCCAAAAGCCCTTCTGGACAATGCTATCGCTTAGCCCTGAACTCCACAGTGCAGTTGGACACAGGCAGTAATGGAGCTGTCCTCGATCCAAATGCTACGATCCCCTGTGCATGTCAGAGAGAAGAGCCTACACAGCACCTCAGTTCTTTGGACTGAACCTATAAGGGAGAAATGATTGGTGGGCAAGACCTAAAGGAGGTATCCATACACATCGTAGAGGGCAGAGGGGCCACCACCAAAGATAGCAGGTCCTAATCCCTGAAACCTGAAAATGTTACCCAATATGAAAGGGGCGGGGGGGGGGGGGGGGGGGTAGTTGCAGATGCTATTAGATTAGGGTCTAGGTTGGGAAGATTCACTTGGGTTATCAGACAGAGCCTTAAGAGCAATCACAAGTGTCCTTCTATAAGAGGCAGAGAGAGATGTGACAGGCAAGAGGAGACAGCAGGAACCAGGGAGGTGGGGACTGGCATAAGGTCCCCACAGCTGAACCGTGCCAGCCACAGAGGGAGTGTGGCTCTGCCCACATCCTGATTTTCGCCCAGTGATGCCAATGTCTGACGTACAGCCTCCAAAACTGAGAGAAAATACACTTCTGTTGTTTCAAGCCGCCAAGTATCTGGTAGTTTGGTACAGTATCCACAGGAAGCCAAGAGAGATTCGTAATTTGCCGAGAGTATTTATAGGATATATTCTAAACTGAAGCTCTATAAAAACGTATCATAGTACAAAGTTAAATGAACAAACATAAAGTCCTTAATGACATTCTGGGCATTATATACATTTTTAAATGTACAGAATCCCCTTTAATTCAATGTAAAAAATATCATAAAAGCTAGTTCTTTTAAGCCCTCACATTCTACTTTTTTCATTTTTATTTATAAGTAAGCATGTGGGTGTTTTTTTTTTTTTTAATCCTAGAAAATTAAAACATGCTGGACCATTTTATAAAGTTTTATAATTGGTGTGAGTCCTACTTCAGAGTGTATTTTTGGAGTTAATTAAGTTCAGTGAGTATTCTTACAATCATGTTCTGCCTTCCAGGAGTATTAGCCTAGACTGGAAAAGGGTGGTCAGAAACATGTTCTCCCTCTAAGTTAAGCTGGAAATGAGCTTTTTAAAAAAAAAAAGGCAGAGTCCAAATGTCAGGACGTTTTCTGGAAGGAAGATATCTGGTTCAGAGAGCCCCTACTTTTCAGTTGCTGCCAACAGAAACATGTCCTTCGTGCACGATGTCTGACCGCTGATCCCCTAGCAACTGGAGCTGAGAGGTCTCAGAACTCAATCAATTACCTGGTTCTCTTCCCTTCTAGCCCCCACCTCCGGGGAGGGGGGCATGTCAAGGAGGAGACACTGCTAATGAAACAGTTAGGGTTCTAAGCATTCCCTCCCAGATAACCCTAAATTCAAATATTCAAACCAGTAATCTGATGCACACCATAGCTTCAGGGATATGAATACTTTAGCAATAGGAAATATTAATCAGTGAAATCATACACTTCGTGGTGAGAAAAAAAAAAAAACTTATTTGGCACTAAAGAAATGAGAAGTGAGCAGCTCCAAACACTGAGATATAAAAATGCTTTCCATTTAACAGTAAGTAGGTCTGACCTTCTACTAATCTCATTGAAATGCAGAAAAAGACTTTAAGATAACAGGGTCAGGACAAACTATCATGTTAACGACCACTAATATAATTGAGCACCACATATGATTTTTATTTGTTCTACAGTAAGTCTAAATAAATACAGTGAACCATATGGCATATACCAAAATGACAAGGAATGGGTGTCTCAAAATTCAGGTAAGTTATTAATATTCTCACGTAAAAAGTGCCATGCAAATGTGAGGGGGCTTTTAAATTATAAGTTGACTAAGAGACGGTTAACTCAAGATATCAAATATTTGACTCTACTTCAGAGAAGTTCATATACCTTTTCAAATCTCCTGAAAATAACTTATACTTTCTATGAAACACCTGCAACTGGGTTTAGAAGTTGCAGTATTCATCTTCCAAGTGTTCTTCTGCACTACTCTATTCATCCAGAGACCCGAATGGAAAACAATGCCTAAACTCTCCTTCTTAATCAAATACTGAACATTAAAAAAGACACCGACTCTATGTAAGACATGGTTACCATTGCACGGTACCTGATTTTTAATCCATTTTCAAACTTCAATTTTTTATTGTACACTTCTCTTCATAATTTCGACTAGTGTCTAAGGAAATCCAACAAACTCATGAATTTCAATATAAAATAAAGTCAGAGATTTTGAAATAAATCTCTCCGTATGTTTAGAAAACCACCATTGCATTTCTAAAGCAGATATTTAAATGCTCTCAAATATAACAAGGGATACTCTATCATGCATAATTAGTATTATAAATACCCACAATTAATTTTACCATGATGGTTTTAAATCTAGAATATGTACCACTCCCCAAGAATTTAAAAATCAGTCTTACTCCCAGTTGTAATATCCACAAAAAAACTGCCTGCGATTCTCATGTATACCTACACACATGTAAGAGCATACACATATGCACATGTGTGCACGCCCAACACACACCCTCATACACACGCACTTGTGGTTCTTTGTTGCAAATGTATACCTAAAGGTATAGACGAGAAGTACAGTAGTCACCTATGACACTAACCAACAACAAATTAATTTTTCATCTCTACAGATAACAAATAATCATGATTGCTTAATACATATGTACATATAAATGTATAATTACATATTGATTAGTTTAGCTTTTAGCAAAACACAAGAGTATATTGCATTTCTCCAGAGTAAGAGAGTATTTTTTAAAATTATACCAACAGACCATTAGCATTGAGTGAATTTATTTTCCCCAACAGTGCTAAAGATATGCAAAATTTTCATTCTTTAGAGTTGCACAGTAAATGATTAACACCAGCTCTGCTCATTATCTCGCTTAACAAAACTTCTCTAAAAACAAATAAATCAAAAATGCCTCCAACATTCCTGAATAAATAAATTACAGACCTATTCAGTGGCAGCAATGATATTTTAAAAAGCTTGTGCAAGCTCATTGTACAATTTTATTACAAAACCACATTTGATAAAAGAAAAAACTGTCCACTTTTTCATCCTCTACATAGTTTTACTAGCAGGGATAGCTTCTCAAAGATGAAGAAACTTTATAATAGCAACAGATCTAGGAAGTGTTAACCCTGTGTTCCAACAGATTATAGTCACTGCTAATTAGGAGCTGATACTTCTTATAAAGATACTTTTAGGAGCCAAGAGTATTTTTCTCTCATAATGAGAATATGAGGATAATGACAGCTAATAGGAGCCATCAGTATATGATCAGAGGCCATAAATGAGAACATTTATATAACGGGAAACATAATTCTTAACTTTAAAAATATAGGTTGCAGAGAATCATTTTTACTTCTACATAAACCCTCACAACTTTTCCCTAAACAAATGCCATGAGAAC
The DNA here is from genome assembly GCF_022837055.1 of Prionailurus viverrinus. Lineage (NCBI taxonomy): Eukaryota > Metazoa > Chordata > Mammalia > Carnivora > Felidae > Prionailurus > Prionailurus viverrinus. The sequence goes on along the minus strand of NC_062572.1, from coordinate 91,620,794 downwards.
AACGGACAAAGCCATCTTGTGTGCCCTGGTTTTCAGTAAAAATGGGCATTTATACAACAGTGGTCCCGACACTTTATATTTTACAAAATCTCAGTGCAGAAACAGTACTAAGTAAGCATAAATGTTAAGAGGAAAAAATTAATGAAGTGATGAAATTGCATTATTTTGAAGTGAAAATCAATGTATCCTAGGATTCAGTAAAGCTCACCAGGTAATAAGTCCACTGCATACTAAAGACTGTAAGCTAAAATCTAAAATTAGGCTCCAACGAGTTAACCTATATTTTATTCAAACAACCACTAAAAAACCATTTTCTTTTATGACTGACAAAAGTTATAACACTAGAAGATCTAATGTAGAAAAAGCTTTATAATTATTCTAATCGTGCCATTAAAAGTATCCTTCAAAATAATTCTACCCACAAGATTCTGCTATTTCCAAAAGCACACGTACACACAAAATAATTCAGTTCAAAACACAATGAGCTCCTCTCTCGCCATAACCTAAAAGATTTTTCTTGGAATTAAGAAAGAAAAAAAAGGGGGGGGGGGGGGGAGCATGTAAATTAAGGTGACTGAAACATGCTTTCATCTAGCAGAGTAATATGGTAGCTATTCATCACCTGAAGTCATAAAACACTAGGTCTCGTCCTTAGCATATTCTAATGAAGCCTATCATGCAAATGAGAGTGACCTTTTCCTTGCGTTCTGCAAGTTCACATTTATTCCAGGAGTACATAGAGTTTGCCAATACAAACTAGCCAAAGACTGGTAATTACTGTAATCAATTAGTAGTTAGTGTCGTTCTGCTCATTTTCAGCTAATGTCAACTAAGCCATTTTTGAGAGAGCCACCCTTGACAACAGCTCTTCCGTTGTTGTTTCTAAAATGAGGTGAAAAAGAAAATAAAAAGACGAAAACATTCAAACTTTCCAATATGGCCGCACAGTTGCATCCCTCCAAATGACGTGAAGATACAAGACAGGGCCCCAAAGTTTATAACGGACAAAGACTCTGGGGTAAAGTTGCGTCTCCTTAAAATGACATTGAAGTTTTCTGCCTATACAATTAAACATTAATATTTAAATATTTAAATGAAGGACACTCTCCTGTGCAGCAGTTCAGACTTGGTAGAACTTGGGCACTCTTCGCAACGGTTGAGTAAACAGGCCATACCCTCTGCTCGGGAACAGTCTATTCTGTCGACAGTTATGGATAGGAAACATTACGGCAGCCGGTAATTAAAGTAAAAACTAATACTGTCTCAGAGATGGGGAATTTTGTAAAGGAAAATCATTTATCATGGCTTACAGTTCTCACAACTGAAATGAATTATCTTTTCCTTTAGCACATATCCATTTTGAAGCGAGTGTATTTACTAAACTACAATGAGGCCCACTGGCCCATCTTAATTGCATTAGCCGGTAGGCACAGAACAAAAACATAATAGGTCACAGAAAATATCCCACACATACTGCACAACCGAAAGCCTTGGAATATACAAAGTGGGCCTCAAAAACAAGTACCAATTTAAGGGCTGGTGAATCATAAGAAAACCAGACTATTTAAAAATCTATAGTATTTTCCCTAATGTGGTTGTTTTCAAAATTTACAAGAAGGACTGAAGGAAAATACCTCTGTGGTTACTAGTACAGAAATGTTAATTTCATATCAACCAATGTCCTAGTGCTGAACTCGGCCAACATGTGAAGGACAATATATTCAACACTCACTTATGAAAATGTATGAGAGGAAAAAAAGAGGCCACTCCTATGCCAGAAAGAAAATGAATCTATGGTATCTCAGAAGTTGTCCAAAAAAAGAAAATAATAATATTGAGACAAATCATTTCACTGAGATTGCTCAACTCAACCGGTAGAACCGAATGCCAGCCTTGTTTGTGTCTGTCAAACTCCCCCGTACGAAGTCATATCTTCCCTCAATCTACACAATCCAGGACCTTTTATGAACTGGAATCTCGGCCTGCTAAGGAATTCCTGGTTTTAAAGAAAAAGAATTTACTTGGGAGGAGTACTACAGGGGTGAATATATGTAATCATTACATGACTGATATTTCTATGTATCTATACATACCTGTAAAACACCGACTCATAACTGTGTGTGTGTGTGTGTGTGTGTGTGTGTGTGTGTGTGTGTGTGTACTTTTATCTTCTCTGAGGGCATTCAGTTCACTTCCCGGTGCCTAAAAACATCATTCTTAAATCCCAAACATATCAATGAAATGCAGTCTCTTTTTTAAATTAATGTCATCTATGAAAGATTAGGTGCGTGTGGAAAGAAAACTACCACACTAAAGATCATTTTTGTCTTGACTCTGTAACCCCGCACAGAAACAACTTTCCGAAACAAAGGCGCAAGAATGGTAAAACCAAACCGAGGTATACTCCGGGTACACAGGTCTTCACAGGTACCCCTGATAATGTCAGAAGGCCAACAGAGGTAGGGGAGTCGACCTTTTCGAGTACCCACATAACTGTGGAGTGTGCTGGGACAGGGGGTGGGGGGCACCTCGTTTCGAAGTGTTTGTTTCCGTGGTAAGATCAGGGTCAAAAGAGCAATCAAGTGGCAGTAAGCGGAGCGACGTTGAGGATTTATTGGCTGGCTTCCGCAGACTGCTGGGACCAGTCACCTCCCACGGCGTCAAACACGCGCGACTTGTCGATACTGACACGGAGCCAAACGGCAGGAAGACGGCGGTTTCCATTCTCGTCAGAAGAACAAACCGATGTGGGCTCTGACAGTTACCGCGAGGGGACAAGAGCAAACAAGATGAGCGAAAGGAGAAAAAAATATCCAGTAAGTTGGAAGGGCCTCAGGCTTCTCTCTCTCTCTCTCTCTCTCTCTCTCTCTCTCTCTCTCACACACACACACACACACACACACACACACACGCACGCAAATGATGCCGGGCACAGAAAGGGAGCAGGTGCCTGACTTGTCCCAAAGAAAAGGCTAACATGAAACGCTTCACAAAAGATAAAGCTCTCGGAACACTGCCGCTCAACCCCGAGATGAGGTCTTCACGGTAAACACTTAAGACAACTTGTGACCAAAGTCCTGTTACGACACTAATTGTCCACGAAAGCTGACCTGCAGCAAAGCAGCACAGTTCAGTTCCCATAGTGCAGGCTCACGGGCAGTAACGTGACTGGAGATGACAGAAGACATTCACAGATCACAAAAGACCGAAAATCCTGAGGGTCACCGCACAGCACGCGCCGAAGAGACACTTTGCACGCTGCATACTTCTTAAGTGGAAATAACAAACCTCGAAGAGTTTCTCATTATTATTTTCTTGGTGTAGCTTTTCTTATTCTAGTGATGGGACACCGAGAAAATGACTGGCAATACGATTTTTAAGAAATTGGATGCGGTTACTGCATCAACTTAAAAATCTTACAATAAAAAAATTGAGGAATAATATGAAGTTTCTGTTCATATGTACTCCATGATTGATTTAATGCTGCTAAAGTGTTTCAATTTGTTAAGATTGCTTAGTATAGAAACAGGTCTGAGTATTACATATTGTAAGTTACAATTATTGCATCATTTCAATTCTTCCATAAGCTAATCAAGTGCATGAAGCACATTTCTAATGCAGTAATTCAAAACTACATTAAGTAACTTTAAATTACCTTGCTTATTATATCTTGTAAAAAAGCCATGGAGATAAAAACTAGTATTTTAATTGATAATTCAACAGTTAAACATTTTTTACTTGAAGCAGAAAAATATGGTGAACCGTAAGCCTATGTGTAACTCCTATATTTAAATGGAAATACTGTAAATCTTGTTTACCTTTGAAACTATTTCAATGTTTGGACTGATCTACACAGGAACAGTATAGAAAATTAAATTGATTAAAATTGAACCCAGTCATACAGGAGATTTTATAATGACCCACTTTCCATATTTAATAGATTTCTAAATGTTACATACTGCAAACACTCAGATTCTTTTTAAAAAGTGAAAATATGACTTAAACACACGTGGAGAAGAGGAAACAGTGTGATGACCAAAAAAAAAAAAAAAAAAAAACCTGAGAGCTTACTTTTATTAACTTTGAAAAACAAAAGCAGAGTAATCCTTTCCATGTACTTTAAAATAAAAACGTTCACTATTCCATTAAATTCGATAAGAATTAGAACGCATTTACAATCGGCTCCTGACTACCCACTGGGGAATAACATGAACTGGTGTACCTCCAAGGGAAACCTTGCTTTCTAGTTCGACAACTGCCATCCATACACCTTGTTTGTTTTGCTGAGGAAGGAAGGAAGGCTGCCTTAATAGTGGCTCGGAGACAGTCCCCTCCAGTTGACGGTTAACACCTGTTTCCTTAATTACTAGCCTCTGTAGATGCTTTCGAAGCAGGATGTTCATGTCCACCAGACAGTACCGGGAGTCTTTAGCATCAAGTCCAAAGGCTAGGTGAGAGCTTTTAGAAGTAGTTCTGCTTAGTCTGTTCTTAAAGAGCATAGGAAAAGTAAAACTAAACAAACGTTGCTTTGGAAACACGAGACAGTCTGCAGGAGTAGTTTCAACAAGAATCTGAATGTTTAAAAAGTGTCAAGTAGGTCCATTTCTTTTCCTAAGATGTCCCCAAAACGACTTGTTATTTAGATTTCAGTCAATTCCCAAATCATACCTATCTGAATTCAAATACGGCTAACTATGGAAGTCTCGAGGGAGGCACCTGAAAGGTTCTGACACAGTGGGGACCCCGCAGTTCTGGCACTGCCCACCGGGGTTATTTTGTGGGTGATGTTGGCCCTTTTTGCCTCCATGAGGGCCAGCATCTTTATCTGTAAAGTGAGAGATTCAGACTAGGTGACCGTGAACTTGAAGATTTCTTCCTGCTCTGGGAGGCAGCACCCGTTCTACATTACCTGTCCCTCGGTAACCTCTGGGTCACCCAAGGTTTGGGATCCAGATCTGCACCTACTGAATCATGGAGACGTTCTGCACCATTCCGCAGGCACTGATGCCTCACACTCAAGGTGGACAGTGACTCCCCTGTGACTCTGCTCTCTCAAAAGAGCGTGTGTAATAAACTTCTGACCATCAGAAATAAAGGCCACATAACAGAAACACTGGGAGTGGGGGGAAGAACTTGAACACCAATTAGCAGTCATCTTTCCAAAATACAGGATGCCGAAGTCAGAGTTTTCTGACTCCATTACTCCTTCTTATTAGTAACTGCACACGTGCTTGCATTTCATAAGTGAGTTTAGCCTCAAAAGGCTGATTAACTTCACCCCAAAAAATAAAATCAAAATTATTCTTCTTCACTTATTACAAGGAGGTGACGATTTTGTTGGACGTTAGTGAAATCTGATAAACTTACCTAAGAAAAACTCAATGAACTAACCAACTTACAGAATTATCAGATCATATAGCCAGATAGGGTCTTATCCAACTAGTTTGGCTCCATAAGTGACACCCCTGAATCACATGTAACAAGGGCACCCTCTTCCTCTTACAGGAAACATACTATGTAAAGCAGCCCATCCCTTTCGAACAAATTTAATGATTATATAGTTCTATTCACCCAAAATTCTATAATTCCACTATTTTTTTCATGAATTGCCAAATCAATGCCAAGAAATACAGTGATTCTAGATACTAATAATAGTTGATGGGAATTTATACTGTGCAGAAAAAGATGCAACATTTTGGGGTCTTCTAGGTATGAAAAAAAGTATGTCAATAAATAAGACTGTCCTATAGGCCATCAAGAATATTCTGTTCGCCTCATAGAGGAGGAGGAAGAAAGAGAGTGAGAGATGTTACATCCCATAATTAAGATTTAAATGTAAGTTCTTTCACAATTTAAACAGGCTAATGAACAGGTTAGTCAGGAAAACAAACCTCATATATAACAACAAAGATCAAAAAATGACTCAAGGGATGGGGCGCCTGGGTGGCGCAGTCGGTTAAGCGTCCGACTTCAGCCAGGTCACGATCTCGCGGTCCGTGAGTTCGAGCCCCGCGTCGGGCTCTGGGCTGATGGCTCAGAGCCTGGAGCCTGTTTCCGATTCTGTGTCTCCCTCTCTCTCTGCCCCTCCCCCGTTCATGCTCTGTCTCTCTCTGTCCCAAAAATAAACGTTGAAAAAAAAAAAAATGACTCAAGGGAAATATTCATGACTTACATTCTCCTTCGACTTTCACTTTACAAACAAGTGACCAATCCTTATTTAAACGATCCCTTCTGATGTATCTACATTGGAAAAACTTTTGACATAATACATCATTTCTCCTATAATCCCAAAGGGTCCTTTAGAGAACAGTGAAAACATGAACACATTCACAGACTAACAAGAATTTTCGTCAAACGTCACAGCTGCCGGTGGTCCGATACACTACAAGGTAATGCTCAAACTCCATCTCACGTTGTCAATGCTCATCACAATACCACTAAAGCACAAGGTCAAAAGACAGTTACCAGTGACCACAAAACTAAAAGCAGTGGTGAAGCCAACCACAAATGAAGTGAATGTAGATCTAGACGGACAAGTCGTCGTGAAAGGCAACACCTAGCTCAGGAAGCGAAGAGTACAGGGCAGGGATTGCGGCATCCTGAGAAACGTCGACGTATTAACGGGAATGAGCTGAATGATTCATCACGGTGCACACGTTTCAGAGAAAACGAGCATTTCTTGCATTTTAACCCTGCCCAGAAATGCAAAGTAATCTGCATTTCAGAAAATATTCACACTAGAGAAGCTATAGAGATAACATTAAAAACAAGAAATGAGAAAACTGAGGGAAAATATTAAAACTGGAATGCATAGAACTTCCCAAATACTGAAAATTCCACGTCATCTCTAATGCATGATTTCCTACCACTGCACCCAAGAGTAGTAGATGCCTCGGTCCTGCACATCCATCTAACAGATGCTGTCTCCCAGCACCTAGAACACTGCCGGGTACCCCGTGTTCTGTAGGCATCCGTTGAATGAATACTGGATCATACCACAACAAACTGGTCTGTCCAACCCTACTGGAAGAGATGACACTTGTTTAAAAAGTGTCACCTTCTAGGAGGCCACTCAGAACTTCAAAGCATCATACGCATGCATGTGTGCACGCGCACACACACACACGCTACTAAACTACCTCTACAAACACTGCCCACCAAAAATATCACAATGATAATCATTTTTTTAATTTTATCCTCTTATGCATACTTCTAAAACTAGTTCAAAAAATGTTTCTTTTCACTGTGCTCAGATTTACACTGAATATAAGGAAACACTCCACATATAAAATCAACAGGTTCAGAAGGATTTTTAAGAGTATAGTTTCTATATATATGGCTTCTGTATACCACAGTGATATTTTATTAATCCATATCTTACTAATGACTTTGTTTAATCCATACTCCCTATCCCCACGGGATCTGACATATTATAAGCATGCTGAGTCCTCTGCCAAAATACACAGTAAACTCAGAGTTCATGAACAAATGAGAGAAACAAGACACATGTGATGAAAATTCACAATTCATCTTTCTTCCCTGGCGCATTTAGAACAGAAGAATCCATATGATCCAAACCATTCCTCTAGTTGGGAAAAGACTCTCTAGAAAAATTAATTCGTGGGCACCAAGAACAAGGGAGATACTAGCTATGAGAGAGACCAAGAGAGTGTCCAAGTGATTTCTCATCTCTCAGTGTGCCAACAGCTAGCCCTTCCCCAAGTCCTGGGCAGATGTTCAATAACTACCAGCTAATAGTAAATAATTAATACCAAATTGCTGCTGGTTCTCCTCCTCTGATGGTCCCTTCATAATAGCTATTCACTCGCCCTCATTTCAGTAGAAGCAACAAATTGCCTCTAAATTAAATAGTGGGCAATGACCATAATACTAAGACACCAAGAGCTACTGTATGAACCAGCAATTCGGATTAGAGTCTATATATTCAAATCCAAACCTGTCTTGGCACCTACGCGAGAAAACGCTGGATGTACTACCTTCTGAAGCAGCACGGGGAGAAAAAACCAGTGAACACAAAGTCCTGAAAGAACAGTAAACAGAAGCATGCTGTCAATGCAATGCCAAGTAGGAGACTTAGGGAGAAACTCTCCTCCTTATCTTCTTTGAACTTGAACATCAGTCACTACTGCTGGCTAGAGCGACATCTTCAGGGCCCTCTCTGGTTCTACGTCTACATGGCATCTTCCCCATTTTTCACTCTTCTGCCCTGCTCTGATACCCCTGTGTGTGACTGACCCATCGCCCAAGCGACCACCACAAACCCCCTATCTCACACTACACTCTCCATATGTACAACCACATTCACTAGCCAGGACTTCAACTACCATCTCGATGAGATAAGAATGAAGTATGCTTTCCGGGTCTGGACCTTTCAGGCGAATCTCAGCGGCTTTCCTAGGCGCTTCATTAACATCTCCCCCTATTAAGTAGAAGTGGATGGTCCATCAACATACTTATTTATATAGTCATAAAACCGAACACACCAGGAATCAACATGCGTAGGAATCTTAGAGGGCATGTACTAATCCCTAAGTTAGGAAAACTAAATAAAAAGCAGGTAAAGACAGTGGCCGAGGGGCCAGAGCTAATCCCAGACTAGTGCTCTCCCCATTGTGTCACACAGCCACCAACCAGCTTCGTTCCTGACGCTCAGACAGCTCAGGGTCCATCTCACAAATCAAGGCTTCTCATTCCTCAGATTTTCAAAACCTCGCAGGGTAATCCCCTCACACCTGATTTTCTAAGCGTTCTCTCAATCATTCACTTTGAACTTCAGGACTGCCTTTGACTTGTTTGTCTCCTTGACTTCCCACACCAAATTAACTGCCAGATCTTAAGAGTTTGTTCCAATGTTTCTTCAGTGCATGTGCTATATCTCACCGCTGTATTCGCTCTCCTGTCCTTCATTATCTTCCCCCGAACACAGCAGCGAGAAGCCCCTGCCTGGCCCTTCAACCTCTTCTTTTCTGTCCACACTGAGCCCACTCATGAGAGGCAATTTAAGAGAGGTCCTGCTTGAGCTTCTCCACTCCTCTGCTCATCAACTTTTCATGAGTCTGTCCTCAAGTGTATCTTCCACCTGGCGCTTTCACTGACTCCCCAGCACCCACAGGATGAATTCTAAGTTCCTTACCCGCCCGCTGGGTAACTTGCTGTCTATATCTCTACTCTTACCACCCTTTCCATGTACATTCTGGGAAGTTTCACAATCCCTTAGCCACAATTCTGAAATCCGAAAAGTAATATAAAAACTGAAAGTTTCATCTTTCAAAATCAGCTGGGGGGGAAACCAGACTGGAACTGACAGGAGGCTGTTCAGAAGCTTCGCTGACCCCACCTATGTTGAATATGCTTCAGTAACCATAGAAAAACAGTTGATAATCAGATCAGGATGCTACCCTGGAGAGTGCCTGGAGTTATTTAAGATGCAGCACACAAAACCTGTACACTTCCTAAAATCCAATCAATTGTGAATTGCCAAAGCGCCTCTGTCCCCAGGGGCCCGGCTAGGAGAAGACCCGAGCAGAACACAGAGTCCTGGAGCTCTGAGACGTCCTGAACCTTCCAGGAGGCACTGCTCCTCACTCTCCTTTTGAGCCTTCCTCACCTCAGTTTTGGGGCATGAACCTGACCTCAGGTCTAACATCCTCTCTGAGGCATCCACTACCTCACTCCCCTTTTCATGGTGATTTAAATGTTGCTTCTCTAGGTCCCATTCAGAAGGACAAAACCATACTGCATCTATCATGATATCCCTTGCACTGGCTCAGTGCTTGGCACATAATGGAAAGCTAATGTTTGTAGAACAGAATGGAGTAAATTAATCCTAACTGTTGATGAATGAAGTTAGGAAATGATCCTTAGTTCCTAAGAGACAGGTAGAAAATACAAAAATCCCTAGGTTTCTCCAGGAATTGACTTATAAAATGACTAGAATTTCTACTCACCTCAAAACATGGACTGAGACGCCACAAATGCTAAGGACCATGTAAAATAGTCACAACTGGCCTTTCCTTTAAGGAACAGTTACATAGTTAAGTAATAGTTAAATGGTAAATTCCAATATGGAGTACAGGGAATCTAGAATCTGGAGATTTCTGTAGGATTAAGATTTGAGTATTTCCCTATGAATATGAAAATTAATGTGCATTAATTAAATAGCCCATGATTTATAATTCAAGGTCCAGCCAAATTAGGACCTCTAAGTGGGCCGCACTTTAATTCCATGTGCACGGTACACTATAATTGACAATACTATGAGAAAAAGGGTCAGTGGTAGCAAAACTAGGCACGTTAACAAAATTCCCTGATGAGTAAATTAAAGTCAATATATCTATACATATTCTGAAATTCTAACCCAATGTACATTGCTGCTTCATTTTTCCATGTAATTTAGTTTATGCATCTTAATATTTTGTTCTACTTTTCAATGTTATTATCAAAGGTAAAGTTGTTCTTTCCACGCACAGCATCCCCAGGCTTATACATAAATTATTGGCTCTAATGATTCAGATGTGGTGGTCGGTCCTGTACAATTCTCCACACAGCAAATATACTGTGTGAGGTATTAGCTGGAATCACTCTTGTTTAATGAGATGATCCATCATGGTGTCTATAATTGAACACACTCTTAGCCATGACTCTTGGACAAAGAAAACACAGTGGCAAACAATATGGCCCCAAGAGGATGAGGTGCAACGAATCTCCAGTGAGTGCTAAGTGCAAGGGGACGGTCAAACAGTAAAAGGGAAAGGAGGTCTCAGTTCATGTCACTGAACAAGAGTTCTATGTAAAAACATACTGTATAAAGTGTATTATCATTACTTCACTACCGCCCTCCAAATAGCTGACCACAAACTGTCCAGAGGAACAGAGAAGTAAAAATACCCCTCCAATTCTCCCCAACCCCCAAAGACATGTCCAAAACATTGTACACACATAGAAGGATCCAAGTAAAAACAACATCGAATAGTGTGCCAACGGACTGTCCCACAGAAGAAGGTTCCTCATGTAGAAAGACAGCATGAATTTTGTATCATTAACAAAGCATATTTTCACCAAAAAATTAACGGACACTATTTGAAATATTATAATTATTTTTCAGTTAAATACCACCTACTCAAACATGAAAGCACATGTGAAAACATTCAAATCAAAAGAAAGCAGTTTTTCACATTTTATAACAATGGAAAATGACCTCTCTAAACCCTAATGAAAAACTGTAAGAGGCTGAAGTTGCTTTTAAATCTCAACCCAAGTCCAATCATTTTGTTTTCAATTAGAGTCTAGTGCTTATGTTCCATCAGGTCTAGTAAACTTCAGAATACTAGGGAGAGTAAATGATACAGCAAACACGAACTTACTCAGGAGCATCGGTATTTCGTTGTTAATAAATATTACAAGTATGAGATTAGGTTCTGTCTCACCTACCAGAAAAATATTTCTAGAATCAGTTATTAAAGTAGAACAAAATATATGTTTAAGAGGCACTGAATATAAGTAAATCATTTAAAAATAGGTAGAGGGGTTCCTGGGTGGCTCAGTCACTTAAGCATCCAGCTCTTAATTTTGGCTCAGGTCATGATCTCACAGTTGCTGAGTTCAAGCCTCATATCGGGCTCTGCACCGACAGCATGGAGCCTGTTTGTGATTCTCTCTCTCCCTCACCCTCTGCCCTTCCCCTACTCAAGTGTACGCACTCTCTCTAAATAAATAAATATACAAATATTTTCTAATTAAATATAAAATAGGTAAATGTAAATATTCTTAAATGGCGTGAAAACGTTTGACCAAACAGTTCATCAAAAACCACCAAAAATAGGTTAGGAAAGTTCCCATCCATCAATGAGAAAATATCAAAAATCTACTGATAATGGCTGGAAGACGCAGTAAGGGACATACTCTCACGAGTGTTAAACAGATAAGACTTTCTAAAAAGCAATTTAGTCGTATGTGAGAAAGACTTCAAATAGCATCAGTCCCTTTGAAATCCAATGTTTCTACTCCTAGGCATGCCAAGGAAACAATATGAAAAGGGCACCATAACGTATACACAAAGATGCTTAACGTATCCACCACAAGGTCGCGTGGGAAAGTAAAAGTGGTAAACAACCAATGAGAGAAGCTTTAAGAAACAGTCATATAGGGGCGCCTGGGTGGCGCAGTCGGTTAAGCGGCCGACTTCAGCCAGGTCACGATCTCGCGGTCTGTGAGTTCGAGCCCCGCGTCAGGCTCTGGGCTGATGGCTCAGAGCCTGGAGCCTGTTTCTGATTCTGTGTCTCCCTCTCTCTCTGCCCCTCCCCCGTTCATGCTCTGTCTCTCTCTGTCCCAAAAATAAATAAAAAAAAAAAAAATTACATTGTGCTTAAAAAAAAAAAAAAAAAAAAAGAAACAGTCATATAAAATGTTCTAGGCATATATATATGGAATGTTATACTTCCATAAAAACACCTATCAAGAATATTTTAATGGCGTGGGAAAATATTTCTCATGTAATTTTAAGCAAAAGCAGATTTTAAAATTTTATGCATAGCATTCCATTGTGTAATACCAAAAGAATTACATCAAAAATGTTAGAGTGGATTAAGGGGGATTTTTTTTTTCACATTCATTACAATTTATTACCTCCTCGCAATTTCCCACAATGAGTACACGATGCCTTGAGAATAAAAGTTAGAAGAGTTTTTTTTTTTTTTTAATAAATTAGAGGTTTTTCTTTTAACTTCATACGCATCTGGTATGAAGTAATAAGCTTCTAACAAACCAGATCTCTTACAAACAACAGCTATAAAGTCCAGACAGAATGCTAAAATAAATAAATAAATAACCATTTCATAGTTCTGGAGACTCCATCCACAAAAGCTAGAGTTTTTATTTATCTATCTATTTTAATGTTTATTTTATTTTTGAGAAAGAGAAAGAGCATGAGTTAGGGCAGGGAGTGACGGGGGCAAAGAGAGGGAGACAGAGAAATGAAGCAGGCTCCAGGCTCTGAGCTGTCAGCACAGATCCCGACACAGGACTCAAACCCACAAACCGTGAGATCATGACCTGAGCCGAAGTCGACTCAACCAACTGAGCCACCCAGGCACCCCAAAAGCTAGAAGTTTTAGAGCAGAGATAAGGCCCGAAGCAAGCAGATAGTGACAGGTGAACCCAGCCCCACTCCCTCCTGGCAGCTTTCCCCAGAGGACACCAGAGTCAGAGCCCCCTGAAGGCAGGTAGGCAGCGAGGCGCTCAGTGGGAAAAGCAGCTGGATCAGACAGGAGGTGTCTCAATGCAGGGACAGACTTGAGGAGTAAGAAGGAAACACCAAAAGAGAGGGTAGCCAACGGAACACCTGATTCTACGAAAAAGCCCGGAGTAAGGAAGCCATGTATGAACAAGGAAGAGTTCAAGCAGACTGCAATTAAAACTTAAATCCAGAGGGGCGCCTGGGTGGCTCAGACAAGGTAAGGGTCTGACTTGGGCTCAGGTCATGATCTCACCGTTGATGGGTTTGAGTCCCGCACGGGGCTCTGTGCTGACAGCTCAGAGCCTGGAGCCTGCTTCGGATTCTTTGTCTTCCTCTCTCTGCTTCTCCCCAGCTCAGGCTCGGTGCCCTCTCTCTCCTTCAAAAATAAACATCTAAAAAAACAATAAAAAATAATTTAAAAAAACAATAAAAACTTAAATACCAGAAATGAGATTCGAGCAGCTGCCCACTGCAAACATGAAAGATGCTATTTTGAAGGTAACTGAGTTAACTGCTAGCCAAAATGAAAACACCAACAGTATCAGCAGCACTAAAACAAAATCCAGAGACCAAGCAACATGACATTCAAAATGTCCAGGATACAATAAGAAATTACTTGACTTAGGAATAGGCAGAAAAATGTGACCAAACCTCAAGTAAAAAGATATATGGCAAACAAGATGATCAAAATGCTGTCATTATTTTAAAAGGACTTCAGAGTAGCTATTATAACTATACTACATGAGGTAAAGGAAATACACTTCAAACAAATGAAAAGAAAGGAAATTTCAGCAATTATCTTTTTAAAAGTCAAAAGAAAATTTTAGAAACAAAATATAAAATATTTAGAATTAAAAATGGGCCTAAAGGGGAGCCTGGGTGACTCAGTTGGTTAAGCATCCAACTTTAGCTCAGGGCATGATCTCACACACAGTACATGTGTTTGAGCCCCTCATTGGGCTCTCTGCTGTGACAGCTCAGAGCCTGGAGCCTGCTTCAGATTCTATGTCTCCCTCTCTCTGTGCCCCTTCCCTGCTCGTGAACTGTCTGTCTGTCTCTCTCTCTCTCTCTCTTTCTCTCTCTCTCTCAAAAATAAATACACGTTTTTAAAAAATGGGCTTAGTAACAAAAAAGAGATGACAAATAATTAGTGAGTTGAGGACAGACCAAGAGCAAGCACCCAATATGAACAATAGAAAGGAAAAAAAAAAAAAGAATTAAAAAAAAAAAAAAAAAAGGCAAGAGAGCCTTAGGGACCTACCTAAGGGACAAGTACAAAAGATCTAACATATAGTTAAGTAACTAGAGTCCTGGAAAGAAAAGAGAGAGAGAGGAAGAAAATGGGGCTCAGAGAGGAACATCCAGCTTTGATAATTAAAAAGAGGCCACCAAACCTTCTCCTCAAAAACAAGAATAGAACTGCACACCATTATTAGCAGTCATAATTCATGATTCTGAACATCAGATTCAGGTGACAAGTGGAAAGACACCTGCTTGGGATGCTACTGCTCCTTTGACCTACCCTTGACATGGTGACGGAGCATGGCAGTCTTGCTAACATATGTCTGCTACTAAAACACAGGAGCTGTGACTGTGAGCCAAGGTGGTGGAGGGAGGAAATGATTTCAAGCAGGAAGCAAAACCACACAGCTATGTCAGATCAAAGTGACAGAACTGGTAGGACGCAAACGACTACGATATTATAACACAGATACCGAGAGATATGAGCCCAGTTTGGGGAACTGGCAAGACTCGCAAGAAATTTAACAAGGAGATCCAATAAAAGAAAGACCAATGAGAGGACTAGATGAAGCTCACCCCACATTCCTGGTGGACTAAGCAGAGGTGCAAGGAAAACCCAAAGGAACAGAGCAGTTAGCAAAAGCCCCAAGAAAAGCTTCACAAAGAGGTAAACTCTGAATGTGCCTCAACGCACACAAGAAAAGAAGGGCAGAAAGCAAAGACCTTACTGGGCTCAAGGTATTTGAAACAAACGCTGCCCAAATCGCCGTTTGACCACTTAGTCTCACAATCACAAAGGAAACACCCAAAAAGTCAAAGTAAAAATAAATATTTAAATCATTTAAAAACTGAATAGAAACACTGGAGGCTATACACCATGGGGAGATAAAATTCCATGGTTTTAACCGTGGATCATGCAGTTTAAGGGAAAAAAAGACATTCTTTGAAAAGTGAATCAAAATCCAAACTTCCCACACCACACTATATAAAATGTCCATTTTCAACAATGACAATAAAAAGAAATCACAATATGTGTTTGAAAGGAAATGTAAACTGTGATCCAGATTCAGGAAGAAAAAAAGTTAATAGAAAAGTAGAAAACTGGTTCAGATGATGCCAATGCCCAGAGGCAGAAGAGGTCTTCAGCTAGCTACTGTAAAGATGCTCCAAGAATTCTTTTAATGTTCAAAAATTAAAGAAAAATATAATGACAGCAATTCACTACATAAGGAATATTAATAAGGAAGTAGAGATTACAAAAAAAAGAACTAAATAGAAATACTAGAGATAAAAAGTACTGACCAGAAATAAAAAATTACTATGTGGGAGAACAGGAGAATTGACAAGGCAAAGGAAAGAGGAAAATGGAAGAAAGAATGATATTAACTAATCAAGAGATTAAAAATAAAAGAAAATGTTAGGGAAGATGAACAGAGCCTCAGAGACCTCTATGACAATTTGAAGTATGACATATTTCCACAAATGTGCAGTAAGAATCCTAATAAGAGAGAAAAGAAAGGGGCAAGAAAAGTTTTTGTTAAATAATGACTGAAAACTTCACAAATTTGATGAAGTACATTCACCTATAAATATAAGAAGTTTGAAAACATCAAAAAGTATAAATACTCAAAGACTCACACCTGGAAACGTCAGAGGCAAAGAACAAAAGAAAATTCATCACATGAAGGGAACAGCTACATGTTTAACAAGTGACTGCTTCACATAGAAGAGGAAAGAAAAAAAAAAAAGAGCTGACTTATCAGAATCAAGAGGCTAAAAGCTAGAAGAACAATATAATGAAAGTGCTGAAAGAAAAACTATCAATAAAGAATTCTATATCCAGCAAAACTATACTTCAATAACAAAGAGGAAACAAAGACACTTCCAGATAAAAAAAAAACGAACAGGGCTCACATCAATGCAGAGCAAGGCAGCAAAGGATCAACAGATGAAAAAAAGACACAAAGACATACAAGAATAAAGAGCAAAACACAAAGGATAAATCCAACCAGTATATTACATTAGACATTAATAAAATGAACACCATGGTTAAAAAGAATGACTTATCAGACTGTACGAAAGGAAATGACCAAAGCTATGTGCTGTAAGAGACACACTTTCAGAGACAAATATTTTCAAAATAAAAGACTGGAAAAAACATTCCATACAATCAAGTAACCACCAAACAACTAGAGTGGGCATATTAATGTCATACCTAATCAACTTCACGAAGAAGATATTACTGAAAATGAAGCAGGACAAAAAAGTGAAGGCATAAGTACTGGATAGATACAAGCAAAACTATTTCCATCCACAGAAAACGTGATTTACATACAAAAATCCTTGGTCTGGGCTATATATTTATTTATATTTGTATTTATAAACACCTTACAACAAATGAGTGAATTTAGGGAATTCACAGGAGAAAAGTTAATGTACAAAAATCAATTACACTTTAAAATATTAACAACGCACAACTCCGTTTCAAACAGGGCGACCATAAATTTAACCAAAACCTGTGCGAGGCCCACACACTAAAGGCTATAGAGCACAGAGCACAGCTGAGAGAAACTGAAGACGACTCACTGGCAGCTTGTAAAAACGTTAAGCAAAAAGTCGTCACACACACCCCAGTCACTTCCCTCCTAGGGTAATTACGCCTGAGAAACGAAAACATATGTCCACACAAAGACTTACACAAGAGTCCATACTAAACGATATAGCAAATTAACTTACAGTGACAAAAAGCAGGTCACTAGTTCCCTGTGGCAGCCAGGAAAGGGTGGTGGGCTGCAAAGAGGCACAGGGATATTTGGGGGTGACACAAATGCTCTTTTATCTTGTTTCTGTCAATGTTTTTGGAGGAATAGACAACGGTCAAAACACATTGCACTGCGCACTGTAAATGGGTGCTGCTTTCCATGCTACAGTCATTCTGCAATAAGGCCATCAAGGAAAGAAACAAACAGAAGAAGTGAATGAATGCACAAGGGTTTTAAAAGTAAATAAGCCTTACACACCTGCTTAAAAGTAAGTAATAAAATTTAAATGCAGAGGAAAATTTTAAGTGTAAACAAGTTACACTTTTTTAAAGAGCTCTAGTTTTGTTTCTTTTAATTTGTTTGTTTTGAACCTTGAATCTGTGCTGAGTGTAAGAGGTAAATGCCTCATAGGTTTTACTATAAAAACAAGTCACACAAATTATATAATTACGACTATAGAAAAAAATGACCTCATACATCTGTATATATAATTCAGTTTATGACTGAAAACAGCACCTGTTATCATATGGAAAACAAGTAAATTTTATTCTCTGATTCACCTTGAATATTTCATGTCTGTGTACTCCAAAGAATCACAGAATGCAAAGCTACTCTAACATTTAAGCAGAAAAAAAAAGTGTCGCTACCTAACAGACTCAGGGTACAGTCTAGACTTACAATCTTTCTGTCCAAAGCAATGCTGATGAAAACAGACTCCTCCTTAATAGGAATTGTCACAATAAGTAATTGCACTATGAAACAGAATGACTGCATTTCAATTACTGCTTTTATAGAGCATTTTTACATTCCTAAAATTCTGGCAAAAACATTTGATTAGAATCACCTGGGCCAATTTGAAAATGCTAAAAGATATGTAAGTATACACGCACGCACACACACACACACACACACACACACACACTCTTTCTCTCTCTCTCTCTCTCTCACACACATATGTGTGTATGTATATGTTTTTAAAAGGTAAAGACAAGGGGCACCTGAGTGGCTCAGCCAATTAAGTGTCTGTATGACTCTCGGTTTCAAGCTCAGGTCATGATCTCACAGTTCATGAGTTCAAGCCCCACATCGGACACTGTGCGGACAGCATGTAGCCTGCTTGGGATTCTCTCTGTCCCTCTCTCTCTGCCCCTCTCCCACTCATTCTCTCTCTCTCAAAATAAATAAACTTAAAAAATAAAAATTCAGAAAAAGGTAAAGACAAGAATGACATTAATAACAGACAGTATATCTCTGTATTAAAATACACACACGATGATATATGCATGATAGTGTCCTGGCGATGCGTTACTGTGAAATTAACAGAGCAATTAATTCACAGGGTGGCACTCATGCCTAAATTCATCATTCATAAACCTGATTCCATTAGTAAATAAAATTAATAATGAATGAAACTGATATACTTTATTTAAAATTGATCACAATAAAAAAAATGCCTGCTGTGATACCGTCATTGGAAAAAGGCTTATAAGAACAAATGGATAAAATAAACCCTGTCTATTAATTCTCAAAACATAAACCATATAAGAGTATTTATGTAGCAAGACAAAACAAGATAGACCATGTCAGGAGAGCAATGAAAACAAAATGACTTGAATCATGTCGGAGGAGAAAATAACAACTCAGCTATCAAAAACTCACCAAGGCAAAAACATCCCCACCAAGACTTAGCTAAAAGTAAGAAACATGTCAAAAGGGCCTGGAGCAGCAACACATACATTTAAAGAGAATGTCTGCATTTAGGTACTCAGTTTGAAGCCAAGTCTGTTATCTCTCCAGACCCATCACCCCCTCCGGATACTGATAAGCCTGAGTCCCTGCCTTCTTGTTGAGGGCAAGTAATGGGCAGTGCCTGTACCACAACAGACAAGGTCACTGAGAAGAGTCAAATGGGAAAAACTAGAAAAGGGAAGAAAAACTAGAAAAAGCAGATGGAAAACCTTTTAAAAAAAAAGCAAGAATCACTCAGTGTTTAAAAACATAGTTCTCCAGGTCAAAATGCCCACAGGACATGATTTCTTAGAGCCCAACCTGGAAATGTACACAATAATAGTGCTGAGTCATTAAGGCAATATTAAATCACGTTACGGGAAGGTTCTAACAGCCGAAAACTAAGAAGTTAATTCTTCAAAGATTCTCATGCAAAATAAATTAAGAGAGAGAGAGAGAGAGAGAGAGAGAGAGAGAGAGAGGCAGGCTGTGAGAGGTAAGTCCTCAAGGATTCTGGTCCCTTAGCCAAGTGGCGTACTCAGTGTGCTGGCAGAGGAGGCCCACGTGCTCCGTGGCTGTGCTCCCCTGTCCTCGGTCTCGGCTGTGCTGCCTCCTCCAAGCCTCCACGCTGAAGAGCCATAGGCGGGAGAGGTGCTGCTCTGCTAGGCATTCCCACCCCCCCAGGCCCCCCACCACGGTGCTGACTACACTGCCTCTGACCAGACCACGCGACCGTCTGGAGCAGAAGAAATAAACTTTCACCACAATATCCCAGAGTCCAGCAAGATACCCAGCATGGAGCAGGAGTTCGATAAACATGGAATTTTTTTTTTTTAAATGAATGATAAAAACCACAAGCTATGTTCTGTCTGCAAAGCACAGTTTGATAATAACAATAATAAACACACAAAATATAACAGGACCACAAAGAAAGGAGTTCCCATTGACTGCAGAGACTAGCAAAGTCTTCACAGAAAGGGTAGGGTTTGAACCATACCTTCAAGTTCAGGCTGAATGTAACCAAATGATTAAAAAAAAAAAAAATCCCGGGAAAATAGGGGTACTATGGAAGTAAAAGAAAATGAGAGAGCAGGGTCCCAGACATCAATGGTAAAGGCAGCTAGTTAACAGGTAGATGTTTGTATGAAGGAGAGTGAGACGTATCGCTGGAAAGGGGGGCAGGGCTGCAGGGGAGCAGCCGGGGGTGACAACGGGGCGCCCCAGGGTCACGAGGGAGCTTTGCCTCCAAGAGTGACCCCTCTTCCCAAAGGCCAGTGGTTTCCCTGTATTGCAAGTAAAAGCAAAGGAAATTCCGGTTTTCCACACATCCACACGACTCCCGATGTCGACACTGTTTTACCCCCTACCAAATGAAAGAGGGGATCCTGTAAAAAATACTGCAAAGCACTACCTCATACCATGAGGGAATACTGGCAAACCTACTTCCAGGGGGTGAATACTATTCAAACTGCATATAAAAAATACTCAACAATCCTAAGAAATTTTACTCTTATAACACAATTGCTATGTAATTTTGTTAAATTCTTCAATTTTGAAATAAAGTTGAAAGTATTGTGTCAAAAGACAGTGAAAGAGTTATCATTAATCTTCACAGCTGACGAACAAAACAGACATATAAACAAGCGCCACGATAATAAAAATGGTGCTATTCACTTTGTAAAAGAAAAAATAAATTGTACTAAAATTATTAAGCTAACAAAGCAAGGGAAAATATGAGTAGAAAAATGACAGTTATCTGCAAAATTCATAAATGTGTCTTTTGTATAACCATAATGATCATATTTTATGCTGTCATTTTGCATTTAATTGCTCACCCTGGTACTTTTCTTCATAGAAGCCATCAGTATCCCACAGAGCCAGATGCTGAATTGCAAAAACATACTGTGACCATGGACTTATAAGAAAGTTACTTTGCTGAGCTGTGGTGTATGACAAGTTAATTTTTGCAATTACACTTTTTCCAACAATAAATGAAGCTACTGCTTATGATTGTCCTATCTTATTAAAAAGAGGCAAGAAAATATTCTTACAATAAACTAATCAAACTCTTTTAAAGGCGTCAGTTGGTGTAAGAAAGTTAACTTTTCAAATCGATTTTCTAAAATATGTCCAAAAGTAAAAATCACCGCCTCAGCTGAAATACATAAGCAGCTTAATGTGAGGAGGCATGACTGTGTTTTCTGAATGTTAATATACAATGCCAAGGTATTTCAAGCCTTTTAGGAAATGTCACATACCAACCTTAGTCTTTTGATCATTACTTTTTCTTCTGCTATATTATGCTAAACATAGCACTCAAAGGATAAGTCCTATAACTGTCACTTAAAAGAAATGGCTATTGCACAATAATTTATCTGCAAGGTGTAAATTGTTCTGAATTTAAAATATTTGCAATGACCGTCACTGTCATACAGCCAACAGTAATAAAACAGTAGGGCGTCATGCATTGTTAAAACATAAGCTATTCCCCATAACACAGTATCTTCGTATAAATGCGACAAAATTTGGGAGCTATTATGTTTTGTTTTATTCATTAAAAGACAGAGAGCAGGAGGACATTTCTCTTTTAGTAAACATCCCCCACATTAAAGCCCAAAGAGTTATTTCATGGTGAATGTTAACGTATCAGGACAAAACAGCCTGAGCCACATTTCCCAAATGCCTAGGTCAAATTTGCTTACTGGAGGAGGGTGTCTGAAAAACAGCTAAGAGTTAAAAATAGTTAAATTATTAGTTACTGCCTTAAAATTTAGCTTAGGTTATGTTTTAATCACATAATAATGTTCACGTAATGTACATTTTCACCACATTATATAAAAATGGCACATTAGTTAAATCTGGTAAGCTTTTCTCAGGACTCTAACAAATAAATAATGGGATTGATTTTTTTTTAACGAGCACTGCCCTCATGTCGGTTCCTGATCTGAAGGGGTCTGTGAGGGTGTTAATTCAATATATACTCAAGACTTATTTCAATAAAAAGGCCTAGAATTTTGAGAATCTGGGAGATCGTATTTCAAATCCCTCGTGTGGTTTTTTTTTCCTACTCTGGAATAAAATACGAGACGTGGATTTTACATTGGCAGGTGCGCTCGAGATCACCAACGCAAAGACTGGCTGCAGGAGACGAGAAACGGCACCGGCCGTGCACACGCAGCCATCAAGACAGCAAACGTGAGGCCCTCCGCGTTCTAATCCCCACCGCTTCGGAGGGAACGACAGACGTTTCAGATGTCACGGTGGCCACGTACTAGGCAGGAACCTGCTGGGGCCCAGGTGCGTGTTTCCACACGCCCGGCTCTCGGCCCTGAACCCCCTCAGCGGTCTCGGGGAGTCACTCCTGCCTGCGTCTCCGTTCCGACCCTTCTCCCCACCTCCAACCTCTTCGTGGACGAACCTCAACACACCAACGGAGTCAGAAACAAATCCGTCCTGCTCTCCTCTCCGAAGCCTGCCTCTGTGGAGCTAGTCCGCGGCTCTCTGCTCCCAGTCCGTCCTCTGGGTTCTTCTCGGTTCTCCCTCATCCCCCTCTTCCTTGGGTTGGGCGCTCAAGCATGGCAAACACGTACCACGTCAAACATGCACCTCGGCTCCGTCCCCGTACTCTATCCCTGCTGCCTCCTACGGTGCCTTCAACTCCAGCCTCTGGCGTTGGCCCCAGAGGGGCCACCCCTCCAACAGCCCCCACGGTCAGCAGGCGGACTTCTCGCGGACAGAACCGCCCCCACGGTAGCGAGGCAGGCTTCTCACGTACACAACGGCCCCCAGGGCCAGTCAGGGGGGCTCCTCACGTACAGACCCCCGGGGGTGGGAGATAAGACAACTCTGATGGCTTCACCACGACTGGAAGGAAAAATACCGAGTAAAACACACACCACACGCAGGCTGTGTCACCAGAGCCCCTGACAAAGTCTCCCTCTTTGTGCTTCTCCGTCCTTCGGGCCGCGCACACTAAGCTGCTGACTGGTTCTCACACAGCCGAGCCTTCCGACCTGCTGCCTTCTTTGCTTCCTGCCTGCACACAGGAAGCTCCCATGTGTGTTCAGCGTGTCTATGATAGTGTCTGTGACTTGCCCAGGCCAAGCCAGTTACTGGCCTTGATACGTGCTCTGTCAGTGCCAGGACCTTGGGACTGACTGCTGGTGTCACTGAGCACAAGGGCGCGGACCGGGATGGATCACTTTTTGTGCCCAGTACAGCCACTGCTCAATAACTTTATTAATTTTAAATTCACTGAGCTTGTTGGAAGATAAAGCATTTCAGGAACTTGTATACATGGAAAATAATCACTTCCTTTAAACTTAAAATGTTTGACAAGCATGAAAAAGAAAAGTAGCAAATTACTTCTGGGAAAATGCAAACCAACAGCTGCACTCTCACTTCTGAGTCCGTCATCCAAATCAGACCAAAGAGAAGGAAGGGAGCACCTCTCTGGTTTTTCAAGTAAAGGCAACCAACACGGTAAGTCATGCCAGCTGCACGGGACCGAAGACCGAGAACTCGCATTTCCTGACCACTGCCACGCAGAACTCTCCCGTTTCCCGTGCTAAGGCTACAACGAAAGACGGAAAACTGAGTAACGGTGTATGCAGACACAGCATTTTATAGTTTCGAAGCCACGTACACATATATTATCTCATCAAACACTTAAACACACATCATCTCCCCACTCTGAGGTGAAGAAACTAAGGGCATTTTCCTGTAACTAAGATGTACAAGCTGGAACATGAACCCAAGACTTCTAACTGTAACTACATTACCTCCCTCATAAGCACATTTTAAAGGTGTCCGACACAAGGCCACAGAACAGGAGCCACGAAATGGTCGAGACCCATCACATGTCTAATGCATGTGGGGCCAAATCACACACCTTAAGTTTACAATTAAACTTCTCCTTAAGTTTACAATTAAACTTCTCCTCAAGTTTACAATTAAAATTAGAATAAATAAACATTAATAAAATGTTTTACTTTTAAATAAATCTTCACGGAGGGGCTCCTGGGTGCCACGGTCAGTTAAGCATCTGGCTCTTGATTTTGGCTCAGGTCATGATCTCATGGTCCCTGAGCTTGAGCCCCACTTCTGGCCCTGCACTGACAGCACAGAGCATGCTTGGGATTCTCTCTCCCTCTCTTTCTGCCCCTCCCCTGCTCACGTGTGCATGCGCACATCCTCTCTCTCTCAAATAAACAGACTTTAAAAATAAATAAACCTGGGGCGCCTGGGTGGCTTAGTCGGTTAAGTGTCTGACTTTGGCTCAGGTCATGATCTCGCGGTTCGTGGGTTCAAGCCCCATGTCAGGCTCTGTGCTGACAGCTCGGAGCCCGGAGCCTGCTTTGGATTCTGTGTTTCCCTCTCTCTCTGCCTCTCCCCCACTCATGCTCTGTCTACCCTTTTTCTCAAAAATAAACATTAAAAAATAAATAAATAATAAACAAACAAAGAAACAAACTTGGGGCACCTGGGTGGCTAAGTCGGTTGGGTGTCCAACTTTGGCTCAGGTCATGATCTCACAGCTTGTGGGTTCGAGCCCCACGTCGGGCTCTGTGCTGACGGCTCAGAGCCTGGAGTCTGCTTCGGATTCTGTGTCTCCTCCTCTCTCTGCCCCTCCCATGCTCATGCTCTGTCTCTCTCTGTCTCTCAAAAATAAATAAACATTAAAAAAAATCTTTTTAATAAAAATAAACTTTATAAATAAGTAAATAAATAAAATCTTAATGGATAACTTTGCTTTGGAGTATAAATAAACGCATTAGGGCTGCTGTAACAAATTACAACAAATTTAGTGGCTCAAAATAATACAAATGTATTATCTCCCAGATCGATACTTCTGAAGAACCCTTTCTGGGAGTTCTAGGGAAGGATCCCTGTTCTTGTCCCACCCACACTTGTTAGCTCAGGGCCCCTTCTTCCATCTACAAAGCCAGCAATGGTGGGGGAGTGCTTCCCACATTCTATCACTGTGACCTCCTCGTCAGGGCACCCCCACATGTAAGGCCCCTGTGACTACACTGGGCTCACCCAAAATCCACTATACTCTCCCCACTTTAAGGTAAACTAACAGCAACCATGAGTTCCACTGAAACTTTAATTCCCCGTTGCCAAGTAACAGGATCCAGTCACAGGTTCCAGGGATTGCAACATGGCCATCATCTGTCTTGGGGGAACAGGGGGAAAGACAGTCGCATCATTCTACAAACCAAAACAACCCAGATTAAGAGTGGATACTAATTAGGGGCACCTGGGTGGCTCAGTCAGTTGGGTGTCCGACTTTGGCTCAGGTCATGATCCCACAGCTCGTGGGTTTGAGCCCCATGTTGGGCTCTGTGCTGACAGCTCAGAGCCTGGAGCCTGCTTTGGATTCTGTGTGTCCTCTCTCTCTGCCCCTCCCCTGCTCACACTCTCTTTCTTTCTCTCTCTCTCTCTCTCTCAAAAATAAATAAACATTAAAAAAAATTTTTTTAAGTGGATACTAATTAAAATTTAAACTTAATTGGGAAGTTTCACACCCACTGCTCATGAAACCAGGTCCATGGAGAACAGAAACCATTCATTTATTTGAAAACGTTGTCTCAATTGGACATTAGAAAAACTATCTTACTTTATAATAGTATATAACAGTATACTAGTAATAATAGTACAATATTTTTATAATATAAAAATAAAGTATCTTACTTTAAAAGACTCTTTACAATCAGATAGCAAAATGAAGAATCAGTCACACTCTATCTGTAACTATGACTTCATGCGTAGACTAAGTGTGACTGCCCTAACCTTTGTTTGCAGAGACTGTTTTTCCATTCCTCACTCAGGTTCACCTATTTACTTAAAATGCACAGGGTGAAGGTCAAAGACAATGATTAACTCACTTTGTCAACTTAAACCTAGTGAACATCAATGAATAAGTACCAGGTAATAAGACTAAACTACTAAAACTTATAGCTCTTTCCTGCTTAAGATGTATTCTTATAACCTCACTGGACTCTGGCATCACTGTGAGGTACACTGAGAGAAATACTGCTCACATTTTTCAATGACAGCCAGAGAAAAGAGGCGATGTGGACAATCCCACAATGCACGCGCCCTGCGTCAGCCCACGAGGACCGTACTCACAACACTGGAGCGGCTGTGGGAAAATGAACGGTACCTATTAAGGATAGAGGGGGAAAAAGCCTAAATTCAGTAAAAGCATCACAACACTTGCCGAGACTGCACGAGGCACATATTTTAGAGATGCTCATTAGAAAAAAATTCATGACGAAAATGTGTAATTATACACTTGTACTCAAACAATAAGAGAAATCTAAATTAACCAGAATTTTAAAGAGAGTATTAAAACGAGAATCAACACTCCTACATGAGGAAAAAATGAAAATTTTATAGCAGTTTTTTCTTTTTACTTTTCTACTAATTCTGTGTAAACTCTGCAGGACTAATCAAATCAACAGAGATTATGTGCAAAAGCCCTGGAAGCTTAAATACTGCAGTAAACTTTTTAAAGTTAAAATTTACCCGTCCTCATTAAAAACTGACTGAAAAATATCACCAAATGTAAAAGCACAAAATTTCAATGACAGTTACATTTTTAGTGTCTTTATATGAATCAGCAAAATAATTATCTTTTTGAACAGAAGTTACAAACAGACTTTGAGGTCGAAATTCTTTTAAGATATACTATTTGAACTGTTCATATGTCTCCATTAATGTTAAAAGAGTAACATTTCGATGCAGACAATAGTGGAGAAACTTCATTCCCTCCTCAGAATTTTTGCCTCTAGAAGTACATATAACAAAGTTGGAGGAAAGGCAGAAGGCTTGTTGATAGTGACAGGATTATTTCAAAACCCAATTATATCTGTTCATTCCTTTTTGCTTAATTAAAGCAAAAGGCATCAAAATCTTTCTCGGCAGTAATCATGCGGAAGCTGCAAAGCCCAGATCCGGTAATTAACTTAACCTTATCACTGAACTGTATTGGGTCATCCGGGTGCAGCCCAGTATCAAAGCTAAGAATCAATGCTCTCGGGCTAACATCTGAGAGTGACACAGAGATTGAATAACGCCATCTGTAAACGGACAGGCTTTGTTCCTGCCTCGCTGTGCTGGATAAATGTTCCTGCTCATAACTTTAATGTGGCAGCTTAACCATTTAATCATTGTACATTAATACATTATCAATATCATGAACATGTAACTACAAAATTACTTGTCAAAGTAATCAGATATTACAGATTTTGTGCATAAATGCAACATGGGGGATTTTGTGTATTAATTGTACACTTACAAAGAAGATATATTACAGATTTATAAACACATACAGAGACATTTTATGCCCAGTGATGTTTAAGTTCTAGAAGAGTGTGTTTTTGAAATTTAAATGAAATCATTCCATGCTACATCTTTCATCAGATCTATGCATGGGTGATTTTAACATAGCTTGATTCAACCTAAAAGACTGATGTTTATACAATTTTCAAAAATTCAATTTGTTCAATTATGCCAATTTACTTGATATTTTATTTGTTTTCCTGGAAAATATTTCAAAATACAATAAATCATCTTTTGAATATACATTGCTTAAGGTCATCTCTTCATTATTCCCAGTTAAGCTTAAGCATATTTTGTTATTTTCCTAAAGGATCAAACGTTCTGTTGCCAAGACTTGATTTTGAGGTCTTTCACTTTCACCAAGTAAGACACTAAATCATAGGGGACGGTGATCAGCAAATTCTCTGCGACAGGCCCCGAGCCTGCTGAGGTAATGCAGCTGACAAACTTTGATGTGCTATGCCTGGGCACATTATGTTCATGTAGTGTGTACATCTGGGCACCCTTTATGGCAATGCAGCAAACAGCCACTCATTTATTCCACTCTAATTAGCACACATGTAAATCCTCACCAATCAAGCCGCGTGCGGGGTTACTGTTGTGGCAGCCATACAGCAAGCTGGCAGAACATGCGAACGAAGGACGAGAAGACACTTCTGGGCTTGATCTGAACCTGCCATCACACCAGGCAGGCTCCCCCAGAAAGGGCTGTGACCAGCTCTCCCTTTCAAAACTGATCAGGGGGCCCCAAAAGAAAAAGGTCAACAGGCAGAAGGCTGATGGGCCACAATTCTTGATTCTTTACCAGTCCTAGGAATACACCTGAAGCAACATGCTTCTCATTCACTTACATTTTTTTTCAACGTTTATTTACTTTTCAGAGAGACAGAGACAGAGAGAGGCAGAGTGCAAGTGGGGAGAGGGGCAGAGAGAGAGGGAGACACAGAATCCGAAGCAGGCTCCGGGCTCCGAGCTGTCAGCACAGAGCCCGACGCGGGGCTCGAACCCACGAACTGTGAGATCATGACCTGAGCCGAAGCAGGTCGCTTAACCGACTGAGCCACCCAGGCGCCCCTCATTTACTTAAAACCACAACAGTTGCAAGCAGAAGTCACAATTAGGTTATAAACAGGCTTTAAAACAGAGATAAAAAGCAATTCTGAAGCAAGATTGTCAAACCACAGTGCACAATAACTATGGGATTACTAGAAAACCAGAAACGAATCCCTCTATGCCCGTGTGCCATAGGACGCAATGCCCACAAAGGCCTCTATAATCGGTAAAACAACCATCTGTTAAAAGCCAGCGTAAGTCACCGTTTCCTTTTATTAGTCATATGGTGGCATATAAATTTAAACTGATTTTTCGTGCCAGATTACTAAAAGCGATAACTCCGTCTTTAAACATACTTATAAAATTTTATCAAAAAAACAGCACTAGTTTGGGAATTTTTAATTTGTTTCTATTATTTCTTTCACCATGATGAAACCTTCATGCCTTTTTTAGGTAACATCATGCACAACAGTAATTTGAGAAATAAGACAATCATCCAAAGTTAGAAAGAACAGAGATGGTGCCAGTAAAAGTGGATGCAGTATCCACATTTAAACGTGTTTTACTAGAAAGGATTTTCCCAATGAACCTGAACTCAGGCTGGTTTTGGACACTCATTTAGCTTGCTGTGACAATTTGCATCATTGAAGCAGTGATGAAGTATGATGGAATGCGTCACACAGGCAGCATGGCACCAGGTGTGGGAGACACACACACACACACACACACACACACACACACACACACACACACACCAAAGCAGGCTCCGCCCACCCCCCAGAAGGCAGCCATTCCAGGCAGAGAAGGTCACATTAAGTGTGTAAACGCATCAGACCACTACAAAAAGGGCACCATGTGGTTTTAAAAGGACGAGAAGTCTTCCTCAAAAAAGCCAACGACCCCCTGACTTCTTAAAATACTGAGGTATTTTAAGGTACCTAAAATCCACTTATTAGACACTATTTACCAGGAACCTACTCTTAAGTGTTAGAAGCGTACTGAGTAAAGAGAACAAGTACTGTCTCTGTCTTCGTGGAATCCACAGCATGGTTTGGGGGGAAGACACTAAACTTGTCAACACAATCTGCCTGCACAGCTGGAGGCTACAAGTGAAGGCCAGGTGCATGTGCCAGAGGGCCTCCTCCCCGCCCCCCACTGCCCCTGTAGGCCTTGCAGGGACCAGACTCAGCAGTCACCTCATCTGAAATAAAATTACCATGCCCACCCATCCCCACTCTCCATCCTGTTCCCTGATTTCTGCTTCTCCAAAGAGGTGACACTACTTCGGAACACTCCCCCTTACATGGTCGTGGGTCGTGTTGATTTTGACCCTCCTAAAGATGAGGGGGCTCCGTCAGAGCAGACACATGGCTGGCTCTGTTCACAGCTGAACCCCACACCAAGCACGCATCAGGCACTGAGTAAACACGTGTTGAAGAGATGGATAAACAAAGGAACAAATGAACATTCCAATCAATACATGATATACAGAACTCTGGCTTGACCAGATCCAGGGAACATGGATCGTCTCCCCTTCCAGGGCTGAAAGCCATGGGGGTCATTTACAGTTAACTTTAAGAATTTATTACAGATATTTGCACAATCAGGAGCAAATCACCGTCTTCACGAAGAAAACAATCAAGGTAATTCCTATGATGTCTCCAAAGCAAAAGTGAAAGCTTGGAGGAAGACAAGAGAGCAATACAGAAGATGTTATCAATCTTTCAAATAAATCTTTCAAGCCCACAAATAAATCCTGTAAAAATGATAATTCTATAATGATCTGATATTAAAGAATTCCTGGATCGGAATTCATTTTACCTAATTTGTCTTAAAACATATAACCACCCAACATCATAATCCAAAGCATCCATGATCATGATCAGCCACAGGCATGGAGAGATAAGTACTTGAGGTCACTGAATAGGCAGGAAGATATGGAGAGACACGCAGAATTCGACACTCCCGTCTACATTAGCCCTAATTGTTAGCTGGGAAAAGAAAGCAAGAAAATGATCTTTAGTAGCTGACAAGGACACTGGCTCATAGACAAGTCAGTGCAAATAGAGTCTAAGAGATACAATATAAACTACTCTTTCATCTATAAATAGTAAGTACAGTTTTGTGTTTTATATGCATAGAGTTTCTTCTCACCTGCAAAAGAAAGTTCACATCTCACATCAAGACCTTACTTAACCTATTTTTTTTAATTTTCATATTGTCAAAAATGTCCAGTGTTTGTTTTCTTTCTATTTACAAGACACAAGCTATTAATTTTTAAATATATCCCTATCTTATTTAATCACTAATAAAGAACAAAAATACAATTTCACCAACAAAAATGAAATCTGACTTTTGCTACACTAATATGGTTTTTCCCCATAAGATAAACCATATTCAAAACAGAGCAAGCTATATGAAAAAAAAAATTAACCTACATTCAAAAATACCATCTTTAATCGACAAATATACATCCGTAAGACTACAGATGTGGGATATAAGCACGAGACATTTTAACTAGGATATTTATAGACTCCATCTGAAGTTGTCTTAAGGCATATAATAAATCTTAAGTTCTATCATAGAATAAATAGCATCTGGGCAACTGAGCACTTTCTGCTGCATTTCCAAAGGGCATCCTATCCGACTCAGTCAGAGGTGGCAAGTAAGTGGCTCAGGCACTGCCCCAGAGCCTTCCATCCCCATAATGCCACAGGCAGCCTCCAGCTCTCTCAACAGACTCCACTCATCCACTTCTAACAGAGCAGAGCAGAAATCAATCAATCCTCCCTGGGCTTAATCAAGGGTACTTTCCTGACAAGTTGGACTCTCTGAGTTTACAAGAAAACAAAACAAAACAAAAAGAATTCTCAAAAACCTTAAACATAACATTATTTATCAATCCTCTATAAACCTCCTGAGAAACTAACTCAGCATGGCATAACTTGATCAAAGTGTATTTGACATTCAATGCAATGATATTTAGTGGTATTAAAATGCAAGTAGGGAAGGGTCGGTCTTCTAACCTAGTACTGCAGTCTGTGTGAGCTAAGGAGAAAAAGAATCTCTATGAAAAGCAAAAGGTGTGCCATCAGAAAGACACACTTCTACCACGTTGGTTGTTAAAATCAAAGACGCGACAAATTACAGGAGGAGTGTACCTGCAACTGCACAGGGCCCTGCCAACACCCATCCCTTTCCTCTACTTTCTCCCAGAAAACAAAACTCTTAGTGCAGGGTCTAAGGCGTGGAGACGTTAGGCTAAAGCTGTCAATGCAAACAGCACAGCAATTTAAGCAAGAAAATGCAAATTTACGCTTCACAAAGAGTGGTCACGTCCGTATACTGGTGGCAATGCCAACACTGTTTCAGCATTTTATAGAACGGGACATTGAGCATTTTGAGAGGGACGTTTCATGGACCTGCAAACTTCCAGAGGTGGTCAACCAACATAAAATTATCAACAACTTTCTTTGGGTCCCTCTGGCCATGAACCCAGGTCTGTGTTGTGCTCAGCACCACTGAAAGTTACAGCCATACTCAGGACTACAAAAAAGAACTCCTTTTTCATTTCGTTCTCCCAATTATAACTTTACAAAATCACATCCTATTAACAGCACTATCCTGATTGGGTAGATGGCTATATAAAAGAGCTCCTTTTCCATTCCAATAAAAACAAAATCATTTCAAAGGCCTAAAGAAACCGGGCATGTTGACATTATTAACGATATTAACTGATTAATTAATCAACATAAATGTATGTTTAGAGGCAGCTTGTGGATATTTGTTAGTACATCACTTACCAGCAGGACAGGTCATGGTAAAATAACTCAGTGATGATTTTATTACTAAAACCATTACCATATTCTCTAAAAATCAATGCCAGTAGCAACCAAGTAAGGCCAACTCCTGTACTATGCACACTCACGTATCTACGTGTGTGTGTGTGTGTGTGTGTGTGTGTGTGTGTGCACAAGTATATGTGCATGTATGTATAGGTGCATGCAGGACACATTTGTTTATATGCAAATGAGATATACCTATATATAAAGAAGTATGTGTATATGCCATTCTACTTTTCACTGATAAACCATTTTACCAATATATAAAACTCATTTATGTGCATTGAAAACAATGTAAATCAAAAATAAATTGATCTCATGTTAGATTTTCAAAAAAAAATCTACTCTTATTTAGCCTTTTTCCATTTCAGGCAGAATATTTATTACTTTCTTAAAAATCAATAAAATAAAAACTAAAAATAAAATTTAAAAAATCAATAAAATATCTATAAAGAAGATACTGATAAAACTGCAATGCATTTCTAAGCTTAAGATATGGGTAATACATGTCTATCTCACTTACACATTTGAGTATTCTTGAACGGTTGTATAAAAGATGATGAAGGAGTTGCCTATTAAATCATGCATTTTCGGTAACTGCCATCGAGAATCTCAGAGATGTATTTAGTAAGAAACACCAACCCAGGTGCAAATAAGACAAGCAGCCTTCCCATTTTACATCCAAACTCGGAGCTAAGAATCCTGGACACTGAGCCGGTATCACACCAGAAAGTTGATGTCAACTGAAAAGGCAATGTAATAATATGCAAACTGCATTTAATCAGCAGCCCCTCCAAAATGTAATGCCACCTCTGATCTAATACCTCATTAGAGAAGCATTCAAAAATGGAATATTCACAGGCATGTCTCCTTTATAGATATTTTCACTATAATAATGGTAGCTGAAACGGCACCCCACAGAGGTCTATGTGCATACCAAGCTAAAACATAAGCAAATTAAACCACAAACTCTACTTTGAAGCTTGAATTTCAGGATTTACAAAATAAAGCTGATACAGGCATTTTTATTTATTTATAGCGGCTTATGAAATGTATTTCCCAAATCTGTAAAATAGTCTTTTCTCTCCACAACGCGATGAAGAAACTGGGGAGGGGGTATGGAATAGGACTAGATTGGTAACAGGTTAAAGGCCAACAATAACGAAAGAAGCTGGAATGAAAGAAAAAACTGAAAAACAAAAACAGGGGCAGAAATCAGGGTCAAGTTGAAGATTAGACTCAAATCAGAAACACCATATGGAAGAAACAGCCTACATCACAACTGTTGAATGACAAGTTAGCTGTAATAGTTGTCTTCCATGGCCGATGGGGGGCGGGGAGGGGGGGCCCTGTTGATGGCTGAAAGAAGCAAGAGAAGGTTTCTGGTACTGTATTCCTGATCCTGACGCTGATGACATGGGTATAGTCATTTTATGAAAAGTCATCAATTTGTACACTTGAGATGTGTGCACTTGTCTGTATGCGATATACATACACAATCACAGAAAAATTCAATCCCGAGTTCCAGAGTAGCCAGTTAACAGTCCGTACAGGAAAACCAAAACAACACAGGATGGTTGATCTTTGCAATAAGTTACCTCACTACATGCAACACCAGCTGTTTCCTTCTGGGGAGTTGATCAACAAACTGATTCAAGGAGGGCAAGCTGGTTCCAGCACCAAATAGCACTCATGACAATTGTCTATGGTCTCAGCCAGCTCCGAATGCTGTTAACAAAATATGTACCATAGACTGGGCAGCTTAAACAACAGACCGTTCTTTTGTCACAGTTCTGGAGGCAATTCCAAGAGCAGGGACAAGCATGGTCAGATTCTGGCAAAAAGTCTCGGTCCGACTTGTAGATGGCTCCCTTCTCACAGAATCCTCATATGGGGGTGGGGACAAGACTGACAGACAGAAGGAGGAAGGGGGAGGGAGGGAGAAGAGGGAGGGAAGGAGGACCACAAGCTGTCTGGTGCCTCCCCCTGCAAGGACACTAATTCCATCCTATCAGGGCCCCACCCTTAGGACTTTACTTAATCTTAAATTAACTCTTTATAGATCCTGTATCCAAAACTACAGTCACACTGGGGATTAGGGCTTAAAAATTTGAATTTTGGAAGGATGCCATTCAGACCACAGCATCTACTAAATGCCTGGCACCATTAGAATACCAGTAACTATTTTTTAAGATTTGATAGATGAATTTTAGTAGAAAAAATTAAAAAAAGTACAGGTTCCAGAAGCAAAACAGTAATGTCACCTTTGAGATGAACAAAGTCTAAAATCCTAGGTAGACAACAATCACATGTTGTCACGGCTGTGCTCCTCCTTTCCGAGAGTCGACGCTCTCTACCACTGTAACCAACATGGGTGAGGGACCAAGCGTCCTCTCTTGTCACGGAAACAGCTCACCATTTGGAAGGATGAAGGTAAAGCTGAAAAGAATGGCCTCTGAGAGAAGAGAATAGAGTTCCGATACAAGGGAAGGGGCGAGGTAAGGCTTCCGGCGAGAGAACTGGGGAAGAACCAGAGACAATCAGAGGGCACAGTTATCTCCATGTGCCCCCGCTACGGGAGCCTGGGGGAGCATGACAGGTGCTGATGGTCCCGTGCAGTGACATCACACTTCTGATACCCTTACCAAAAGCGTGGGTTCAGCAGTTTCCCACCATCTCAGACAGTGATACAGACAACCCTGACCTAAAGAAAATGCCAAATATGTGGCAGTATAGAAACCACTCATGGTAAACTAATTAGATGGTTTTTATCTAGAACATTTCTCCCAAGAAAGCAAAAGGAAAGGACTTTAAACTCAGGCATTCTATGTAATTTATTTTAAAATTTACTTTACAAAGAAGACTTGGGGATTTAGAAAATAGTGGCGTATTCAATTTAGTAAACCTCAAGAAGTAGAATACTTCTCACTCAAAAGACCATATTTTACTATCCAAATGCCCTTAGAAAATGGGATTATAAAGTATACATGAATTAAAAACTTTGACATATCCAGCATATTTTTTATTTAAGTGTGGTAACAATGGTTATGCTCCAGGAACAAAGTGCTAACTTCACTGTAAATGACAGAGGCAATGACAATTTAAATTAGAAACTCACATTTTAGGGGCAACTTTCACCTAATTTACTAAGAGGACCAAATGCATATAGTTTTCTCTCAAGAGAACCAACTCTCACAAATCACCTCTAGTCTTTCAATAAAATAAGTATGGTACCATGTTAGAAAACCTGTGGTGCAGTACAGGCTCTGTTATGTAAAATGGGGCTTATATACCTTTTAGCATTATCACTGTAAAAATTCCCACATAAAATGGGAAAACTACACCACATAAACCCACCTAACAACTGAAAAATGCCTGCTTAGATTTATCCAAATCTAACAAATTAAGGACCAAAAGCAGCGTGCGGGGTAGTAAGAATTCCCTCCTCCAGCAGTCACTAGAGCACGTCACTTTATTTAGGGGCCTCCTGAAATAGCACACAACAACTGTTTTCTCCACTCCTTTACTAATAAATGCAACTGCTCACCTGCACGTGGGTACCAGGGGACATTTTAAAAATCTCAAAACTGCTCAAAACGCTTTAGACAAAGTTCAGGTGTCATCAATCTCCTTAAAAGGACTACTCAGAGGGCTCACGTGGGGCCTTTCCTCAGGTAACGGCCCGTGTACCACATGCGCCTTGTACAGCCATCCCTTAGGTAACGGACCCGTGTACCACACCACGACTTACAGCCGTCCCTCAGGCCCGTATATCACACCCCGACGTACGTATGGCCGTCCCTCCGGTAAGGGGCCCGTGTACCACACCCCAACTTACAGCCGTCCCTCAGGCCCGTGTACCACACCCCGAGGTACGTACGGCCGTCCCTCGGGTAAGGGGCCCGTGGACCACACCCCCAACGTTTTTCTTTAGTCACTCATTTAACTTTTACCTCTAACAAAAAAAAAAAAAAAAAAAAAGTGTTCATAATGAGAGTAAAAACAAATCCTGCACAACTCCAGGCACACGTGCTCACACGTTCACTTACACTTGGGTACACGCGTCCCATCTCACCTTCATGGCGCAATGCACAGGGAAATGTGTTCGATCCCACTTGAAACTGAGCCCCGACGTATTTCAAATGTGGCCAGTGCTAGAACACTAAAAATAGACTCACAAATAATACCAAAAGGCCCTGGGAGAGGAAGGTGAAGGAAAGGGGGAGGGACGCAGCACGCGGGACGGACAGAGGCACCCACGTTGTCCCTCAAGCACATGGCACCTCTTTATAGAAGGTGCGCTGCCAATGCAATCAACCCAAACCTTTCCAGAGCCCTTGCACCGTAAAGGCAGCTCTCTATAAACACTGGTGTTTGTTATTTGTGTGTGTGTGTGTGTTGGGGGGGGGGGGGGGGGGTGGGGGGGGGTGGATGAGGGCAGAACAAACAGCATGGAAAGAGAGGTGAGCATACTCTTTACCAACTTCTACCCCCACCACCAATTAGGCTCCCTCTATGGCCTCATGAAACCTTGGGCGTGCTTCGGGAATGATCATACCATACTATTTTAAGATGATCAGTTTATGGCTTTCTGCACCAAAACCGTTCATTCCGGAGCCAAAGTTCAAACAGCTCTATTGTTCTTTGTGTGCTGAGTCCCGGCAAAGTGCCCGACACCTGACACAAGATCATGTCTATGGCACAAGTGACCAGACAGACGAACGGACCTAGGAAGGCTCCACTTGCATACTGAACTATACAGAGCGCTCCTTCCCAACAGTAGAGCCTGCTCAGTCTAAAACATGCACACATCAAGCACGCAGGCATAGAGCGCGTGAACGATGGGACAAGAGACAAATGGCTACTTCAGCTGTGCTCTTTACCAGTCTGCATGTTAATATGTCCAGCTTAGTTAAAATAGAACATATACTTAAAAATCTGTTTTTGTGTAATCACATTAAATTTTTTTAAATGGGTATTTTCTTAAGCTTAAATATCCTCAATTGTACTTAATATTGATTTGTAGGAAGTTTCTGGAGTTCAAAACTTTAGTAACTATTATTATTGTGGTCCTGCATCCATTATACATGAATAAGGGGGGAGGGGGGGAATCTTATCAAACAAAATAACAGAACTCTTTAGGCCTTTGTCAATTGAGTGAATTTTTTTAAAATATTTTTTTAATGTTTATTTTTGAGAGAGAGAGAGCAAGTGGGGGTGGGCAGAGAGAGAGGGAGACAGAACCTGAAGCAGGCTCCAGGCTCTGAGCTGTCAGCACAGCGCCTGACTCGGGGCTCGAACTCCCGTACGGTGAGATCATGACCTGAGCCAAAGTCAGACGCTTCCCCGACTTGAGCCCCGCAGGCGCCCCATCAATTGAGTGCATTTCTGCCCTGCTGACCTGCACGGTGGACAAATAAATGTAATCAAATATGCTGATGTGATGCCGGCACTTACTAAAAAAAATAAAAATAAAAAAACAACCTGGATTTTTTTTCCTCTGTAGCTGTTTGTCTTATCAAGGATTTTACTCTATGATAAATCCTATAACCATTAAAAATCGTAGACCATTGACTTGTGCCTTAATTCAGACATGCTGAGCTCTTCAAAATAAATGTTCCAAAATAGCATACACTGCAAATTGCAATTCTAACATAAAACAAATGTTAAAAATGTTAGCATCTTTCCTGAATATAGTATAGTGTATTAATTGTTGGTCTTGGTAATGTAGCTTATTAGTTTTGCATAATTTAAGTTTTAATTCATCGTTTAATTTTTAATTAAGTAGGGGTTTTTTTCTCAAGCTTTGTGCTTATATGCTGGCCGCGAAATGTGGTATATATAAAACAATTCTATGGCATGAATATATGACAGTACCATGTATTATATGACTTCTCTATGATCTCAAACATGAAAACAATTGTAATAGTTCATATTCTAAAAAAAAAAAAAAAGCAGCCATTTTAATTTAGTGTTAATACTTAAATAATTTAAGCTCAGAGACAATGCTTGAAAAAACTAAAGACCTAAACACAAAAGTAAAACCAAATCACTTCCTCTACAAAGAATTCCTTCAGATTTTAGTTAAAAATAACGAATCTCTTCTGGAATATCAGACTCCATATTCAAAGCTAATTTGTATTTGATTTTCCTATGAAAACTACGGGGACCCATATGGGCATATGTGCCAGACGATACCCCGTCTCCTCAGAGGAACAGAAGGGAATATACAACATCGCCCACCTAATAGAAAATGGAAAAGCTAATGAGAATAGAGAAGGATCCAAGAAAGTGATGAGGGAAATGCTAACTTCCACGTCAACTTAGGAGTTTGGATAGAGGTCCAATTAAATCTTTAAAGTTATTATTAAAGCAAGGGCTCTACAGCAAGGCTCTCTCCTTTAGCTGCCTCCGAAGACAAAGCTCTCCAAAGCAGCACTGTTAACAGACTACAATGTCTCATCATCTGCAGACCTTTTTTGAAAAAAATTTTAAAGCACATTTTAATAAACTCTTCTCGGTTATCATTTCATACAATATAATTTTTAACTGTGCCTTCATTTGGTTTTTATGTGTTATACAGCCTCAATATGATGAAATTAGAAAAGAACGTCAATAAAGGAAAATTAACAAAAAGAGTCTGATGAATGCTTGTAATATCATGCCCCACCTCCAAATTACCTTGAGAGCACACACGTTTGCAGCCACCCTCACCAGGAGACCAGAACACTGGGGGTGGGATCTGCCTGTTTCCATATTACTAGCACATCACAAAACCTCTCCCCCACTCCCACCAGTTTTGATAGTATTAAAATCACACATGTGCACGCGCGCACACACACACGCACGCGCGCACACACACACACACACACACACACACACACACGCATCCCTACCACGTATTTGTTTGCTTTCTCCTTGGAAACAGAATTGCCAAGAAAAGTTCCACGGAGGCCTTTTAAGATCAATAGTTTCACAGCTAAAGGCAGAGCTATACTCTAGTAACTGCTCAAAATAAAAGAGATGTGCAGCCACTTAGTTCCTTTCTCTCCCTGGGGACCTTTCTAGCATTAGCTAGAACATGCATGTACCACTGTCAAAAAGACAAGCTGCCCAAGTGAGAGTGGTTTCCTCCAGAGGACAGGTACTTTCATGTTTTAAATTATGCATTTTGTTCATTGTTTGACTTCATATGATCATGATATTTGGAGGAAGGGGGAAAAAACGAGTTTTTTTAAAAGGAGGGGATTGATTAAAAGACATGTTGAAGTAGCAGGCCAGTAAAGCTGGCTGTGTAGGAGGCACATGTCTCTGCCCTGAGCAGGGCACTTCTTCTAAGCCACACCACCTGCATCCTTGCTCTTGGAGATGTGACCCACACAACAGTCAAGGTGACCACTTCTGCACAGGAGTCCTCATGGACCAGATCTCTAAGTCACCTCACGTATCCCGCAAGGTACTCTGGGGTCACTACATAACTACCGAATAACCAACTGAAATCTTACATACACAGGAGATCCTAACCAGAAGACCATATCTTCCCTACCCATCCACATAAACATAATATCACACTAGACTCACATATACATGTGTAGATGTATTTTACCAGTTTGTAAAATAAGCCAGCAAACTAGAAATTATAAAAAGAAGATCAGAGAAAGCGTAGAGTACCACAGCTGAAAAATAACCTAGTACCAAGACCCTTGGAAAAATAAAGAAGCAAAAGGTACAAAAACTGTACTTTAGCACGTACACACTTTAGGCAGGACACCACTGCCACTGTTTTATATTTCAGCACTTGCCCCAATCTCTCCCATATTTGCATGGTGACTCCAAAAAGAAGGAAACAGGACATTCACCCACCAAGAATTAATGAGATATTCCCCTCAAGGAAAGGAGCATAGATGTTAAAACAGGCAAAAAAAAAAAAAAAGAAAAATAAAAAAGCCAATTTCTGTAATATTAATATCTAAACTTTTCTAACACTTCCACATCTCCTATCCCAGAGCAACTCTTATAAGCAACCTGACAAATATGGAAAACAAAGAGAATCAACAGTAGCTCAAAATGGCAAATGACATTGACCCAGACTTGTATAACTTCTTTGAAAAACAGTACAGGGGCGCCTGGGTGGCTCAGTCGGTTAAGCATCGGACTTCAGCTCAGGTCACGATCTCGCGCGGTCCGTGAGTTGGGCTCTGGGCTGATGGCTCAGAGCCTGGAGCCTGCTTCCGATTCTGTGTCTCCCTCTCTCTCTGCTGCCCCTCCCCCATTCATGCTCTGTCTCTCTCTGCCTCAAAAATAAATAAACGTTAAAAAAAAATTAAAAAAAAAAAAGAAAAACAGTACAAAAAAATCTCAAAAAGAAATTTGATTTGCTTACATTCAGTGTAGACCAAAAACCAAATTCCTACAGTTTCCTAACTATCTCAGGATCATCCTTCTGTAAAATGAAAATAACAGTAACAGATCCATCAATGTCATGTGTTACTTAGAAGAACATAGGAAGTGGCATTATACAGAAGGACTGTGTAACTCTGAAGTATCTTAAAATACTTGCTTTTCATTATCAAACAGACATGCAGACTGATACAGGTTCAAGAATTATAAAGTACAACAATTAACCTTCCAGCCATGATGGAGCAACTTGGGCCCACTGTAAACAAGTAAAACATTGGACAAAATATCACAAAACAACTATTTTCAGAAATTGAACAATGCACAGAAAAGGACTGTGAGCCCCGGGAAGAGAAACAAAGGAGATGCCATCTATGACAACTTTGGATTTATGCCAAGCAGCAACCTCACGACCACAGTGCAGGGACCCACGTACAACACTTAAGAGTCTCACTTCCTACAGGAGACAGAGAGGAACCAACCGTTATTTGACATTCAGGGAAGCACATGTGAAAAGAAAGTTGACCAAAGAGATAGTTCTAAAACTCTTAGCAGTAGTTCCACAGATCCCTGGCTAAACACCAAAGCCAAACGTGAGTGAAGTAAAATTCCTTGAGAAGGCCAAAAAAAAGCAAAAACCGGAGCTATAAGCAAAACGATTCACAGCAATCACATGAAGTATGGAAATCTTTAGGTTCTGACAAGGAACAGCCAGCCGAAGCATTTGGGAGACACAAATGGCATACCTTAACATTGGGCTAACCTTGCCCAAGAGTGAGCACAATCAAGGATTTGAAAACAAACCCCTAAAGGATCAAGATGATTCTCTAGTGACTCGGCTGACTATTGGAAGTAAGTACAACATTATTTAAAGGAACACTACAAAATAAACCACAAAATGACACAGAATTTACAATATCCAAAATCCAATCAAAGTTACTAGACATGCAAAGAAGCAACAAAAAGGAACCCATAAACAGAAAGACAAGTAAGTCAATACAGGCAAATCTAACTATTATACAGAGATAGAATTAGCAAGCATATTCCTTAAAACAGCTACTATAAACATGCAAGTGAATTTAAAGAACTTTTTTTTTTAATGAGAATACTGGAGGATTAAAATAAATCTGAAAGGAAATGAGGAGAGATTCAGCAATCTGTCAGACAATATCAAACAAGCTTACATACATACAATTAAAATTCCAAGAGAAGAGCTCAAGGTGGGTAGAATAAGGAAGAAAACAGAAAAAAATATCTGAAGAAGTAATGACCTGAAATTTTCCAGATTTGGGGGTAAAAAAATCCATCCACAGATCAAAGGAATGTAACAAATTCCAAACAGAATAAACAGAAAACAGAAAAGAAAACACACCAAGGTACATCAAAATATAATTGCTGAAAAGCAATTTTAAAAAGAAAACGTTAAAAGTCAAAAAATAATGATCTATATCTAGAGGAACAAAAAGATTTTTCATCAGAAATAACAGAGAACAGAAGATAATGACAAAACACATTTAAAGAAAATAAAAACTCTCAACCTAGACTTCTATATCTAATAAAATCTCCCTTCAAAAATGAAGACAAAATGATTGGTAGACAAACCAAAGCTGGGAAAATTAATCACCTGCAGACATAAACCATAAAAAAGGAAATTCTTCTGGCAGAAAGAGAATTATACAGGATGGAACTGCAGATTTAAACAAAAGAATGAAAAGCACCAGAAATGGTACATAAGGGTATATATCATAGATTTCATTTTAATATTTGATTTATTTAAATGAAAATTACTTGCAAGGTTTTGTGGCATTTTTAACATACATATAAATTTAAATGTATGGCAAGAATAGCAAAAGATAAAGGTAAACAGTAAATAAAAACATTTCTAGTGTAGGTCCTTCCACTTTACATGAAGTATTTTATTATTATTTGAATTTAAAGATCCTCAGAGTTAAAAACTCTGGAGCAATCACAAAATAACAGAGCAAGGAAATTTAACCAAAAAGCCAATAGTAGAAATCAAATGGAGCCCTAAAAAATACCCAATCCAAAAAAGTAACAGATAAAAGCAGGAAAAAAGAGCAAAGACTATGTGAGACAAAGAACAAGATGGCGGATTTTAGTTATGAAAGATATTATCAGGACAAAAATGCAAGACTCAACTATAATACAACAAAGGACATCGTACAGATAAATGCAAATCAAATGAAAGCAAACGTATTTAGAAACATATACCACACTAACACTAAGCACAAGACAGCTGGAGGGGCCACATTAATATAAAGAAAAGCAAAAACACTTCGAGGCAAGGAGTATTAACAAACACAAGAAAGATCATTTCAAAGACATAAAAGAATCACTTCAAAGAGAAAATATAACAATCCTAAATGCAGACGCACCTAATAACACAGGTTCTAAATACATGATGCAGAATCTGACAGAATTCAAGGTAGTTACACATACACTTCAGTCTTTATTGGTCTAAGGGTGATGGATGTCAAACATTCAATCAAAAATCACAACACATAAAACAGCAAGAAAAAAAATCTCTGGGATGCCATAAAGCAGGGCTTAAAAGGAACTTTGAACCTTTACATGCTTATAATTAAGAAAAAGAAAAAGAGAGAAAAAGAAAAAGAAAAAGGAAAAGGAAAAAGAAAAGGAAAAGGAAAAAGAAAAGGAAAAGAAAAAATGAAAGAAAAATCAATCTAAACTTCTATCCCTAAGAAACTGGTAAAAGAACAGCAAATTAAACCTAAAGTGGAAAGAAATATATTAAAAACAAAAAAAGTAGAAATCAATGAAATTTAAAATGAACAGAGAAAAGGCAATGGAACAAAAGGCTGATTACATGAAAAGCTCAAGAAAATAGGCAAATTTTTTGGCTAATCTGATCAGAAACTGTGAAGTGTTATTGAAATAAAAGTATTATAATTTTCAGCTGTAAAAACAAAGATCTATAACAGCATAAAGAATATTGCTTAGGGGTGCCTGGGTGGTTCAGTCAGTTAAGCATCTGACTTCAGCTCAGGTCATGAACTCGTGATTCCTGAGTTCGAGCCCCACATTGGGCTCTGTGCTGACAGCTCAGAGCCTGGAGCCTGCTTCAGGTTCTGTGTCTCCCTCTCTCTCTGCCCCTCCCCCACTTACGCTCTGTCTCTCTCTCTGTCTCTGTCTCTCTCTCAAAGATAAATAAATGTTAAGATTAAAAAAAAAAAGCATATTGCTTATAAAAGACTAAGTATTAACTACATTCATGGTAAAATTAAAACAAAGTTTAAAAAAACACTTTTTAAAGTTTTAATTAAAAAGTTCAACTTTGATCTTGAAATAGCAAGTGTGGAAAGAGGTGTTAACATTGGTTTTAAAAGTTGTTTTTAAGTATCTAAAAGATGAACAAATACAAGCAGTTTTTAATTAAAAGACTTCCCCCCAACACACAATACTGAACTAAAACAGTTCTAACTGAAAACCAAGAATTTGGCTCCAAACAAAAATCAAAACAGGTCAAAAAGTCATTGAATAATCAAGGTAAATAAATGAATAATACTATATATTATATATCATAAATGAATAATAAATAAACAAATACCAATCTGCCCTAAACCAATCACATGCTAGTAGAGGAAAATACTAATGAAATG
Organism: Prionailurus viverrinus; assembly: GCF_022837055.1. Taxonomy (NCBI): domain Eukaryota; kingdom Metazoa; phylum Chordata; class Mammalia; order Carnivora; family Felidae; genus Prionailurus; species Prionailurus viverrinus. Next base: position 91,576,525 of record NC_062572.1, on the reverse strand, counting down.
CTAGCTAAAATAACTGGGATGATGTCCAAATGGGGAAGACATTTTTTCCTACAAATGTACGATGTCCCATTTCATCAAAGGCCCCCCAAAAAAAAAAAACAAAAATTACAAATACTTTATATCTCTGAGGTATAGATACTTTCCCCAACATTCTTTCTGATTTTCAAAATCATAACATATAATCAAATGTCCTAATGGCTAAAATGTTATGTTTAAAATTTCTTGGCAAAATCAAGAAATCAAGTAAATTTCTTTTCTGCTCATCTTGGATAACATTCTCCTAAATTGTCTTCTCTTAATTCTAGTAAGATGAGTAGTGTGGATTGTTTTAATATTATTTTCCTTAAGATCTCAAGATATCATGGAGCTAATTACATTTTTCTAACCTTGTTTGTTTTATACATGTTTCCTTGTAAAAAAAAAAAAAAAAAATGTTTATCCACAAGTCCTCTATTAAGGGTCTGTGGCATCGAAAATTTCCCGTAAAGAAGGCAGGCAACATAATTTAACAAGGAAACTATTTATGCCATTATACACAGGGGAACTTTTTCTTTTTAATTTTAGCATAATTAACCAGTATTTCTATTGAGAAATATTGATCCAAGATATATTACAAGTGTTTGACAATCAAACAGCTTGTTTTCCGGAGGTAAACCAGGCAAAAATATCACGAAGCCAGGTTAAGTTTTTCACAGTATGTCCTTTTGGTGCCTGTTTCTACATTTCACTATACTGCTCTCACAGCTTGGTGCCCCGTGTCCTCACGATGACATCTGGATGAGGTTCCCACCATGGCAGCATCCCACCTGGGCCCACTTATGCCTGAACCTGTCCTGCCCTATCTCTCAAGCCCCCAGCTGTTATCTGCCATCACAACCTACAAATACCACATCTCTGAAAAACTAAAGAATATTAAGGTCAGAACAACATAATGATTTATGCTTCCTTTGTAAGATATTTTCCTTTTGACATAGGCAACTTCAGCTCCTGAGGCAAACCAGGGAAAGGGAATCCTAAAGTGGAAGCTTTCCGTTCTCCCAAATCATACCATACACGACAATCCATGTGATTTGACTAAATGGCAACACTGCTTAGAGACTTGCAAAACATCACACTACAACCCCCAACACACAAACACAAAACGCTGAGTTTATAACGCATCAGTAGCAGAGTCAAGAGATCTGGACTGTTCCTTCATATTGCCACTAGTAAGAAACTTCAAGCAAGCACTTTTCAGGTCTCTCGGTGACTGCATCCACAGTGCAAGGGGAGGAGAGGCTCAAACGACTCTGCAAGCTACCAACAGTAACAATATACTATCAAGTGTTGGTGTAACAGTCTTTACAAAGGACCACTAGAAGTAACACACCATAGCACGTGGGTCACGTGACACATTCTTACACAGCAGCAATTAACTAGTGAAAATTAAAAGTGTTTTAACGAATCGTTTACAGTAGGACCAACAAAACCACGAAATACTTCTATATAAATCTAACAAAGTACATGCAAGATCTGTATTCTGCAAGCCACAAAACACGGACAAGAAATGAAAGGCCTAAATAAATATGAAGACAGATTGCGTTCATAGATGGGAAGATTCAATAATGCGAAGATGTCAATTCTCTACTAGAGTCCAACAGACTCAATGCAAAACATAACTGAATCATCTTATGCAATGCATACTTCACACAATATTAAAAAAATTTTAACTCAAATGGATCACAAGTCTTAATGGTAAACCTAAAACTTGTATTAAAACTTTCTATTAAAAAAATAGAAGACAGGGGGCGCCTGGGTGGCTCAGTCGGTTAAGTGTCTGACTCTTGATTTCGGCTTGGGTCATGATTCTAGGGTTGATGAGTTCAAGCCCTGCATCAGGCTCTGTGCTCTCAGTGCAGAGCCTGCTTGGGATTCTCTCTTTCCCTCTTCTCTCTCTGCTCCTCTGCTCTCATGTGCACATGGTATCTCTCTTGAAAATAAACTTTAAGAGGGGCGCCTGGGTGGCTTGGTCGGTTGAGCGTCTGACTTCAGCTCAGGCCATGATCTCGCGGTCCATGAGTTCGAGCCCCGCGTCGGGCTCTGTGCTGACAGCTCAGAGCCTGGAGCCTGTTTCAGATTCTGTGTCTCCCTCTCTCTCTGCCCCTCCCCTGTTCATGCTCTGTCTCTCTCTGTCTCAAAAATAAATAAACGTTTAAAAAAAAATTTTTTTAAATAAATAAATAAACTTTAAGAATAAATAAATAAATAAATATATATATACTTACACATATTAAAAAAATAAAAACTAGAAGACATGTCAGCATGACCTCAGGTCTGGCATTTAGTTTTCAGACACAAAATTAGAAGTACAAAACATAAAAGAAAATACTGACCAACTGGATTTCATCAAATTAAGAATTTCTGCTGTTCAAATAAAACAGGTAAGAGAATGAAAACACAAGCCGCAAAATATCTGCAGAACACATATCTCATAAAGGACTAATACCCAGAATACAGAAAGAACTCTCAAAATTCAGTAAGAAAATAACCCAAATTAATAAGCTGGGCAAAAGATTTGACACTTCACCGAAAAAAAAAAAAACTGGTAACAAGCACATGAAAAGGTCCTCAATGTATTTAGGCAGGAAGGAAATACAAAGTAAAACCACAATCAGATACTAAATGCAGACCTAACAGACTGGCTAAAACAAAAACTCTGACAGTACAAAGTGCTAATAAGGCTAGAAGCAACGTTCTAGTGGTAATACAAGATGGTGAAGCCACTTTGGGAGACCATTTGGCAGTTTCTTATAAAGCTAAACACATGGCAGGACGTTGTAATCTCATTCCTAGTATTTACAAGGATGAGATTTGTATCAGTTTTGTTCATAATCTCCAAAAACTGGAAACACTCCATATATCCTTCAACCTGGGAGTGTATAAAGAAACTGGCATATCCGGATCACGGCATACAGCTCATCTGTTTAATCGTACCCCCCAACTTTTCCTGATTTTCACTATATCACATTTTGATCTGCTTCCCACTTCATTATCAAGGTTACTATTAAGCTATTAGAAATTTACCTCAAAGCTGAAGTGTTCTCGTTTACATTTGTTAGTTACCATTTCAACCGAGCTGGCAACATACTTTGAACTCTGCACATCACATCTGATGCCGTACCTATATTTACCATTTATTTATTGTGTGTTCTTTTGACTAGTGAGCATTACATTCTGTCTACAATGTACAACTGAGAAAAAAGCTTCTAATGGGTCTATTTTCAAGGGCAATCACCGCTTTATGTAAGACAATGACCTCCAAGGGTGTAACTAAACTGGAAGAGTAAAGAGGTTGAGAGGCCATATGGAATTTTGTAGAGTTCACAGAGAAACAAATGTTTCCTAAAAGATTATTTTTGGTGATCTTAAAAAAAATTTACTAAAGAATTTATGAAAGTCCAGGTCATTTCTATTATCCTTCTAAATTAATTTGTTTAAAAGCCTGATCTTTTAAATTCAGAAGAATAATGTATATTTAAAGTATTCTATAATTACTATAAAAGTATTAATTAACAGTAGTAAGAAGAATAAGCTATCTATGCACTATAAATATGAGGCAAAAAAATCATTTTCACGACATTTCTGAAACCATATGGTGTTAGGTGGGTCATAACATTAGTACTTTTCTTTGAAACCTTATATAATTACTAATCTTTTTAATTTTTAAGCTGGGTATTGACTTTGTAATAAATGAATGCAAGTAAAATTCCAAATCTGAAATAGTCTGAGTTATACTGACCATTAGCACTAATTTACAAAGAGACATATATAGATATTGCTTTAATAGTACCTTGAATTATCTTTCCGTTTAATGCCTTATATAATGCCACAATTTTTCATAAGGCAAAGATACACATATAACTCACTATTTCTACCTGATTTCCAAAACGATTAAAGGGTAATACAATGAATCTCTTTATTCAGATGTGACCCTTTCAACAAAGCCCTTGCTCATAATGCTCTAGGCTTTGCAGCACCAGTTCCCCCTTCCCCCAATCTTCTTACCTGCTTCCCAACCCTAATTCTCATCCTTCGCATTGTCTGTGTGTCCCACTAGACTCTAAACTCCATGAGAACCAATGGTTCTGTCTGAATGGTTCATTAGTGTATCCTCAGCATTTACAATGGTACTAGCATCTAGTAAGTGCTCAATAATTATTTTTTAAATGAAGTATTTTAAACATTACATACTATATGTAATACATACAAATTATCACTTTATTAACTGACGTTACCAATTAGAGAATTTAAATGTCTATGATTAAAAAACTTTTAACTGTGTTTAACCACCATTTTGCAAATATATTTTCTCATGGGAACTTTTTTCTCACTGAACATCTACAACAACATGACTATAGTTTTAGAAAAAATGGTTTCCACTCTTTTTAATAAAGGGTTGGGGCCAGAATGTGTCACAGACTTAATTCCATGTCAATGGAATTTTTTTAACTTCCCAAGTTATGAACAACCATGACAGATTTTTAAATAAAGAGGAGACAGAATTAGGCATGGGTTTTACAGTCAGTGGACAGAACTGGACCAGAGACAGAAAAAAGGAAAAGAGAGGAAGCAAAAGGGAAAGGCCAGGAAAGGGTGATAAAGATCTGACCTTGGGCAGTGGCAAAGGGAATGGCCAAACATGACGACAAGTTTACAGAAAACATAGGCAGATGTAACCTTGTGCTGGGTGGCCAGGAGCACTTGCGTCACAGGGTTTCACGAAGTTTCTACCGTGAGTAGGTCACACATTAGTATAAACTGGGAAACAGAGGAGACAAAGATTTGAGAATATATGATACTTGCTTTGGTTTACATATTGACTTGGAGAAGAACAAAGACTATTAAGGGAGAGAATTCTGTACCCAGATTCTCCAGAAAGAAAGTTTAGGAATATAAAAGAAGAACCAAAGTTAGAATTCCAGAAAAAGTCAAAATTCAAGGAAGCAAAGAGAAACAAAAAGCAGTCACAGTGAATGGAAGGCTGGCCTCTTTGTTGATATTGTGACCATATCCATACATGACCCACCTGACAGAAAAAACTAAAATGGAATTTTAAGTGCACCTAATCCGGTGTACTTTTGAAAATGCCTTTGGAAACCAGTGAACAAACAAAACCCAAAGATCCTTGTGCTAAGAAGGGTCAGATGACAAAACATAACAAACAACAAACAGTATAAATAAATAAATTACAGGCTAGGTCAAAACATGATCAGTTCTGTTGGGGAAGGAGAACAGGAGAAGCTGAGGATAGGCTGAGGCAGTAAACTGGGTACGCAGCGCTTATGTCACTGTGAAGGTGACATCTGGGTATGGCCAAGGGAGGTGAAGGAGTCGGACAAACAGGTATCTGGGTGAAGAACATGCTGGTGAGTGTCACCACTAGGGCTCACACACATAGGAGACAACGTGCTCTGAAAGAAGCCAATGTGGCAAGGAGCAGAGTGAGCCAGGCGGGGTGCAAGAGGAGGCAGGGCCAGAGAGACATGGGGTTCAAGATCATGGAGGCTCTGCATAACACTGTGAGACCAGCTGTCCCTTGGAGGGAAGATGGAACCAGCACAATGTGACACGACCTGAGTACGTTTTTAAAGGAGCAAAATGGCCAAAGAACTGAGAACAGACCGCAGAGGGTCAGCAGTAGAGGGGGTAGAGCCACCAGGGAGCATCACAGTGACCCCAGAGAATGCTGCCGCCACCACAGGGTGAGGAATAGCCGGACTCTGAATATGTGGAGCATTGGGCTGATCACACATCCTCATACGGGTGTTTTAATATCCACATATCAGACATCAGCTCTGGGGGAGAGAAGTGAAGATGGCAGAGAGGCATGGAGACACTGAGCTTGCCTCCTCCCTGAAACACAGCTAGATCAGCACCAAACCATTCGGCACACCTAGAAAATTGATGTGAGGATTAACACAACAATCTGCAAAACTTCAGCCACAAACGTCGGCAGGTACGCGGTGCACAGGGGTGAACTAGAGGAGGGAAAAACTGCAGAAGGTAGAGAGCTGTTTTTGTGGAGAGAGGACAGAAAAAGAAAACGAGGGAGAGTGTGGCTCATCAGGATCGTGCAAAAAAAAGTACTCCCCCAAAAGTAGCTGGAGAAAAAAGAGACAAAAAGTGAAAACACTCGCAGAGGACTGAACAAGAAATCTATTCCCCAAAACCACGGACAGGAAGGAGAGGGTTTCAGTACCACCATGATTCTATAAACAGAGGAACACAGTTTGAAGTTCTGGAGCCCAGTGCCTGGCGGTGCTCTGGTGAGGAAGCAGGGCAAAGCCCCAGGAGCAGGCAGCGGGGTCTGAGAGGTCTGTGTGCCACATGGGGAGTAGCGGTTCCCCTAGCTGGAGTGCACTTGGAGAGGCCATGTGACCTCCCCACAGGCAACGACCCCAATAAAACTCAGAGAGCACCCACATTTGCTGGTCTTGGGACAAAGCCACCAGAGTGCAGGGAAACCTGGTACCAGCTGTGTGTCGCAATTGGCCATAATCTCTAAACCTCTGCCTCTGCGCCATCACATGAACACTTCCGGGGGTGAGCCAGCACCCAGCCATTGCTCAGGGAGAACCTCTCCCAGAGGGTTGGCATGGGTGCAAGCAGCAGGGGTCCCTAAAATGTGGGGTTTTGAAACACAAACCCATCAGATATAAACCTCTGGAGGGAGGTGCCACCTGACAGGCCAACAGTCTGGACACGGACAGGGTAGAGGCGAGAGTGGACAGAGGCTTAAGATAAAGGAGGGGTGCTTGAACAAGGGTGGGTGAGAGCAGAAAGTTCCTCCCCCAAGACTAGGGAGTTGGGAGAAGCCATCTCCACCTCTCCACACGCACATGCGCACCACACTGATCCACCCCAGTAAGCTAAGCAGCACCACCTAGTGAACAAGGGAGCTGTTAGATCAAGCCCCACCCAACTGCAACCTCCCAGCACATCCCCCAGCAGACCAGCACAAGTCCCTCCACCTGCTTATTGGACAGACTACAGACTAAACAGCTTCACTGTTTAGTTCTAGGGGAAACTGGATGTAACTTCATTCAGATTTCATTCTGTTTGCTAGTTCATGTATTTGTTTGTTTTCTTTGTTTCTGTTTTTGCTTAAACTGTTTTTTTCCTTATTTTTTCCTTTTTTTTTCCCCTTTCATTTCTTCCCCATTTTTGGATCCAGAAAGAAAAATTGGATTATTATTTTTATTTACTTTTTTTTACTTTAATTTTATTTTTATTTTTTATTTTTTTACTTTAATTTTTAAATTTTTTCTTACCTCTTTTGTCTTTTCCTTTTTTCTCTATTCTAGCAACCTTCTTTCAACAAGAAGACAAAAACAAACCGATTTAGCTTACGTTATTTGATTTTCTGTTTTGTTTTTAATTTTTTAATTTTAATTTTTAACTTTATTAACTTCTTTCTTCCTCCAGAATCACAAAATGAAGGAATACACTCCAAAAGAAAGAAGGGGAAAAACTGACAGGCAGGGACTTAACATAGATACAAGCTCTTAAGATGTCTGAACTAGAATTTAGAACCACAGAATACTAGCTGGGGTTGAAAAAAGCGTACAATCCCTTTCTACAGAGATAAAAGAAATAAAATCTAGTCAGTACCAAATTAAAAGTGCTATAACAGAGATGCAATCTTGAATGGATGCCCCAATGATAAGGATGGATGAAGCAGAGCAGCAAATCATATAATCAGAAGACAAAATTATACAGAATAATGAAGCAGAAAAAAAAAGAGGGAAACAAAGGCAAAAGAGCATGATACAAGATTTAGAGTACTCAGTGACTTATTTAAAAGGAATAACATCCAAATCACAGAAGTCCCAGAAGATGAAGAGAGAAAAAAAGGAGAGGAAGGTTTATGTAAGCAAATTATAGCAGAAAACTGTCCTAATCTAGGGAAGGACACAGACATCAAACTCCAAGACCCACAGAGAACTTCCATTAGATTCAACAAAAACCGACCATCTCCAAGGCATATTATAGTTAAATTCACAAAATACACAGACCAAGAAAGAAGTATGAAAGCAGCAAGGGAAAAAGTCCTTAACCTATAGAAGGGAAAACAGATCAGGTTTGCAGCAGATATATCCAAAGAAACTTGGCAGGCCAGAAAGCAGTGGCAGAATATGATCAATGTGCTGAATCAGAAAAATATGCATCCAAGAATTCTTTATCCAGCAAGGCTCTCATTCAGAATGGAAGGAGAGATAAAAAGTTTGCAGACAAACAAAAACTAAAGAAATTCATGACTACTAAACAAGCCCTGCAAGAAATTTTAAGGCAGACCTTCTTAGTGGAGGAAAGCCAAATCAAAACAAAAAGACCAAAAGCAACAAAGACTAGAAAGGATGGGAGAACATCACCAGAAACACCAACTCAACAGGCAATAAAATGACACTAAATTCATATCTTTCACTACTCACTCTAAATGTCAAAGGACTAAACACTTCAATCAAAAGACACAGGGTATCATAATGGATAAGAAAACGGGACCCATCCATATGCTGCTTACAAGAGACTCATATTAGACCTAAAGACACCTGCAGATTGAAAGTAAGAGGACAGAGAACCATCTCATGGTAATGGTCATCAAAAGAAAGCTGGTTTAGCCATATTTATATCAGACAAACTAGATTTTAACCAAAGACTGTAACAAGAGATGAAGAAGGGGATTATATTGTAATTAAGGGGTCTATCCACCAAGAAGATCTAATATTTGTAAATATTTATGCCCCCAACATGATAGCACCCAAATATATAAAGCAGTTAATCACAAACATAAAAAAAAAAAAATCATTGATAATAATACCATAGTAGTAGGAGACTTCAATACCCCACTTACAACAATGGACAGATCATCTAAGCAGAATATCAACAAGGAAACAATGGCTCTGAATGACACAGTAGACCAGATGGATTTAACACATATATTCAGAATATTTCATCCTAAAGCAGCAGAATACACATTCTTCTCGAGTGCACATAGAACATTCTCCAGAACAGATCATATACTGGGTCACAAATCATCCCTCAACAAGTACAAAAGATCGAGATCATACCATACATATCACAGTGCTATGAAACTCAAAATCAACCACAAGAAAAAAATTTGGAAAGACCATGAATACTTGGATTAAAGAACATCCTACTAAAGAATGAATGGGTTAACCAAGAAATTCAAGAGGAAATTAAAAAGTACATGGAAGCCAATGAAAATGGAAACATGGCAGCCCAAAACCTCTGGGATGCAGCAAAGGCGGTCATAAGAGTAAAGTATATAGCAATCCAGGCCTTCGTAAAGAAGGAATAAAGGTCTCATATACACAACGTAACCTTATATCTAAAAGAGCTGGGAAAAGAATAGCAAGTAATGCCTCCAAACAGCAGAAGAAGGGAAATAATAAAGATTAGAGCAGAAATCAATGATATCGAAATCAGAAAAACAGATCAATGAAACCAGGAGCTGGTTCTTTGAAAGAATTAACAAAATTGATAAACCCCTAGCCAGACTGATCAAAAAGAAAAAGGCCCCAAATAAATAAAATAAATGAAAGAGGAAAGATCACAACCAACACCACAGAATAACAAACAATACTAAAGAGAATATTATGAGCAATTATATGCCAACAAATTGGGCAACCTGGAAGAAATGAACAAATTCATAGAAACATATAAACTACCAAAACTGAAACAGGAAGAAATAGAAAATTTGAACAGACCTATAATAAAACGAAATTAAATCAGTTATCAAAAATCTCCCAACAAACAACAGTTCAGGGCTTTCCAGGTGAGTTCTACCAAACATTTAACGAAAAGTTAACACCTTTTCTTTTGAAGCTGTTCCAAAAAATAGAAATGGAAGAAAAACTTCCAAACTCCAAACTTCCAAACTCATTCTATAAGGTCAGCATTACCTTGATTCCAAAACCAAAGACCTCACTAAAAATGAGAACTATAGCCCAATGTCCCTGATGATCACAGGTGCAAAAATTCTCAACAAGATACCAGCCAACCAGCCAACCAGATCCAACAATACATTAAAAGAATTACTTACCACAATTAAGTGGGATTCACTCCTGGGATGCAGGGCTGGTTCACTATCGGCAAATAAATCAACGTGATACCTCACATTAATAAAAGAAAAGATCAGAACCACATGATCTTCTCAATACGTGCTGAGAAAGCATTTGACAAAATACGGCATCCTTTCTTGATGAAAACCCTCAAGAAATTAGGGACATAAGGATCATACTTCAAGATCATAAAAGCCATTATACGAAAGACCCACCATTAATATCATCCTCAATGGGAAAATCTAAAAGTTTCCCCTAAGGTCAGGAACAAGACAAGGATGTCCACTCTCACCACTGTTATTCAACACAGTATTGGAAGTCCTAGCCTCAGCAATCAGACAGCACAAAGAAATAAAAGGCATCCAAATTGGCAGGAAGAAAGTCAAACTTTCACTCTTCTCAGACAACATGATACTCTACGTGGAAAACCGAAAGACTCCACCAAAACACTGCTAGCCCTGACACTTGAATACAGCAGAGTCACAGGATATAAAATCAATGCACAGAAATCAGTTGCATTTCTATACACCAATAATGAAGCAACAGAAAGAGAAATCAAGGAATCGATCCCATTTACAATTTCACCAAAAACCATCAAAAACCTAAGAATAAACCTAACCAGACAGGTGAAAAATGTATACAGTGACAACTACAGAAAGCTTTTGAAAGAAGCTGAAGAGGACACCAAATAATAGAAAAACATTCCATGCTCATGGAAGAACAAATATTGTTAAAATGTAGGTACGACCCGAAGCAATCTATATATTCAATCTATTCCCTATCAAAACCAGCATTCTTCACAGAGCTAGAACAAACAATCCTAAAATTTGTATGGAACCAGAAAAGACCCTGAATAGCCAAAGTAATCCTGAAAAAGAAAACCAAAGCTGGAGGCATCACAATTCCAGAATTCAAGATGCATTAAAAGCTGTAATCATCAAGACAGTATGGTACTGGTACAAAAACAGACACTCAGCTCAGTGCAACAGCATAGAGAACCCAGAAATGGACCCAGAAACGTATGGCCAACTAATCTTTGACAAAGCAGGAAAGAATGCAAACAAGACAGACTCTTCAGCAAATGGTGGTGGGAAAACTGGACAGTGACATGCAGAACAATGAACCTGGACCACTTTCTTACACCATACACAAAAATAAACTCAAAATGGAGGAAAGACCTAAATGTACGAAAGGAATCCATAAAAATCCTAGAGGAGAAAGCAAGCAACAACCTCTTTGACCTAGGCCACAGCAACTTCTTACTTGACATGTCACCGGAGGCAAGGGAAACAAAAGCAAAAATGAAGTATTAGGACCTCATCAAGGTAAAAAGCTTCTGGGGCACCTGGGTGGCTCAGTCGGTTAAGCATCTGACTTCATCTCAGGTCATGATCTCGTGGTCCATGAGTTCAAGCCCCGCATCGGGCTCTGTGCTGACAGCTCAGAGCTTGGAGCCTGCTTAGGATTCTGTGTGTGAGTCTCTCTCTCTGCCCCTCTCCCACTCATGCTCTGTCTCTCTCTCTCTCTCTCAAAAAAATAAATAAACATTAAAAATATTTAAAGAAAAAAAAAGATAAAAAGCTTCTTCACAGCAAAGGAAACAATCAGCAAAACTAAAAGGCAACCGACAAAATGGGAGAAGTATTTCCAAATGACCTATCAGATAAAAGGTTAGTATCCAAAATCTATAAAGAAATCATCAAACTCAACACCCAAACAGCAAATAATCCAGCGAAGAAATGGACAAAAGACACAAACAGACACTTTTCCAAAGCAGACATCCAGATGGCCCACAGACACGTGAAAAGATACCCAACATCACTCATCATCAGGGAAATACAAATCAAAACCACAATCAGATACCACCTCACACCTGTCAGAATGGCAACAACAGATGTTGGCGAGGATACGGAGAAAGAGGAACCCTTCTGCACTGCTGGTGGGAATGCAAACTGATGTAGTCACTCTGAAAAAGAGTATGGAAGTTCCTCAAAAATTAAAAATAGAACTACCTTGGGGAGGCTGGGTGGCTCAGTTGGTTAATCGTCTGATTTTGGCTCAGGTCATGATCTTATGGTTCGTGGGTTTGAGCCCCGCATCGGACTCTATGCTGATAGCTCTGAGCCTAGAGCCTTCTTTGGGTTCTCTCTCTCTCTCTCTCTCTCTCTCAGTCTCTCTCTCTGTTCCTCCTCCGCTCAATTACATTTAAAAAAGAAGAAAATAAAGAATATGTTTAATGTGATCAGTTTTTTCAAAATTCCAATTAAACGAACTAGTCAAGGAAACACAGATTTATAGTCCAGCACACGTGCTCTGAAGGCCGTAACTATTACAAGAGGGGAAACCACCTGGTGAGTTCTGATATGTTGGGGGGGGGGGGGGGGGGCTCTTAGGAAGCTTCAAAAGGTAAAAATATTAAATAATAAAATTTAGAATCCACTTTAAGCTAGTTCATTAAACAAAGAAGCCACCTTTACAATCCACAGAAGCTTCAGGTAAACTAAGTTCCTCCCCAGTTTCCATGAACTGTGATTAAACCTGGCCCATTCAAATGAGTTGTTGTTTTCCAAATCATCATGCAAACATAATGCCCTTTCCACCGTAAAATACTCAGTTTACAACGTTCAGATCCTGAGGAAAATGCTCCTCAGAGAACAAAGTTCTTTCCTTGCTGAACTAGTCAAAAAATTGAAAGCTACTGGTTGTCCAGTAATACTGAATAGTAGGTGTGAAATAAGTAAAATCTATCCAGAGTGTTTTAATGTGAAATAGTAAGTACTGATCTTTTTAGAAACATATAGTAAAAATTAAGATATTAGTAAGAAGTTTTTATATTTAACTTTTGAAATTTAACCTCAGAAATTAAATATACTGAGAAAAAGTGCTTTTATCTTGAAGCTCTTTTTAAACAAATTACAGAAGCATATACAAATTTCCCAATATCTTAAGAAAGAAGTCTGTTAGTCTGGAAAAAAGAGTCCTCACTTTTTCCTTTCGGAAACTTTAGAAACCTCTGAAAAAATCTACCAAACTCCTCATGTACTATTATTCTGTGGGCTCAAAAATAATTACTTAGCATCTTTTATAATCCAGACTCTACAGAAACTTGTTAGAAGCAGGAGACCAGGTTTTGAACAAACTAGTGTATGATATCACAAAAAGTTATAGCACTAATCACCACAGTTGTATGATTTCCACTACAAAAATATCAAAGCAAAATAGCTGTCAAAGGCATAAATTAAATCAATTTCAAATTGAACAGAAAATTATTTCCTATTTTCCAAAGGCACTGATTTGGAGTGATCTTAAACCTCTGGAATAGAATTCCTCAATTTTCAAAAATTCTGAAGGCTAATTACAAGTAATTATAGCTTTTCATTTTCAACATGATGAAATAATTTGATTCTTTTTACAAGAGGTCTGGTTTAGCTCAAAACAGACAAGTGCTTCTGCACTGAGTTAGTACACAAAGACAATAAGGATCATTCTCAATAGAAAATCAGGGTTACATACATGTTGGCCATAAATCATAAATGCTGATTTCAAGCAAAAAATAGTCTGTATGTTCTACAAACACAACTCATTCACTCAGATGGATGAGACAAGGCCAACAGCCCACTGTTACATTTGGCTTTAAAATAGGAACAATATGAGAGAGAATAAAAGAAGCACTGCGTAGTTATCTCAAAATTCAGACGTAAGTATTCTCTGGAGGAAAAAAAAATTCATACCTTTCTTATACTCCAAGAGACCAAACACAAATCATCCCGCAGCAAATGATAACTAATGTTAGTTTTAAATGCTTAATACCAGGTCAAATACTTAGTTGTCCCAGACTAATCCTATTTCTCTGCAAAAAGAAATGGAATCTTGTACACCATAAAGATATTCCTAATTGCAAAAACATAATAAAAGTATACGCTAATTCAAAAACTTCAGTTTCTGACAGCAATAAATACTTCTGCCCCATAAAATTTGCAATGCTGCACAGTTTTCCACCTTTTGCTTTATAAAGTGCCTTTTGCTGATGACTCACATTTCCAGTGATTTGTTATACGCTATTAGAACAAAAGCTCCATAAAACTGCTTTCTACCCTGACCTTACACACCTGGTTACAATTACATCTTCAGAAAGCAAACCAGTAGTTTAGCAAGGACATACTAACAAAAGCTGACCAATCAACAAGCAGAAGCAAATATTAGAGCCCACCCACTCAAAATCCTGAAGAAGAACCCACCAGATATTTCTTACAAACACAGTGGGTACACCCCAACACATAATGTGCACACATATGTCCAACACACCAGAGGCACCAATTCAACACAGTATTGGAGCACAGATCACCCAGTTGTAAAATGCTCCTGGCAAGACAAAAGTTGACAAAACCAATCCACAAGAGATTTTTCTAGTAAATGCTATTAGAAAAAAAAGACTAAATTTGTCTTTTTAAACCGTGAGCCAAAAAAAAAAACAAAAAAAACCCCAGAACATTAGATAGAAAAACAGAGCAGTCATGTAATATACGTGACTTCACGATATTATGAAGTTCTTACGTTACATTAAATAAGAGACCATCTTGGCTAGAGTCCAAGTTGGAATCATAATAACGAAATTCTCTACTGTAGTAAGTTCTGACCAAAAAAAAGAGGGGCTTTGATCATTTCTAGTTATCAGCTTCCTAAAGCACCTTACAAAACCATGCTAAGCTAGAAACATCAAACCAAGTAATTCCAGAGCTGTGTGACCACGCTAAAAAAAAGAAAGAAAAGAAAGAAAGAAAGTTCTTTTATCCCAATTTATCCCATTTAGAGAAACAGTGATGCAGATATGCTACTCTGACGCTAGAGTCACGCCCGTGTCTTCGGACAACTGTAAGGAGGCGAAGCACAACCCACGCGCTCCTCTAATGACATTCGTGGAACAAGTCTCCTGACTTTCTGACCACACTTCTCAAAGCAAAGAGTTGGTTCAACTGGTCCTCTGGGTAGTTATTTGCTTTGTGTAAAGCTGAGTGCCCCAACGAAAAATTGCTAATGCGCCTGACTCTTCCTCCAAATAACCAACGACATTCACAAATTCAGATGTGCTTTTCAGTGTGCTGACCCCTTCCATATTCCGCCACAGAGCATGCGCGCTGCAAACTTGGGAAGAATACTTTTCAGAACTTCAGTCACAGCGTGGACAATGGGGGACTCAATCTTTGACGCATTCCCTCTTTGGGTAAGTGTGGCAACACGAGAAGTTCAAATATCTTTACCAACTGAGACGATTATATATGAATCTTATTTAAAGAAGTTCATTCTATGTCCTTGGAATACATTCAACTTACCTCCCTTTGAAGTTTGTGTTTTTACTCAGCGGTATTGTTGTGAATCACTAAGTATGACATTACCTGATGACTCTCTCATTTAAAAACAAAACAAAACAAAACAAGAGCCAATGTTTAAAAGCAGGAGATGTCAAAGCATTTCGTACACAGGGTAGTGATATTTCTCACCATGGAATGTGGTGATTCCCGTTTGACAAACCATGAAAAATGTCTAGTTAGGATGGGAATCTTTAAAGAGTACTAAAGCCATTCCAATAGTGTCATGTTTCGTACATACGTTTCCTCAGAAAGCATCTAATACCGTAAAGATAACACAATACAAACGTGAGGTTTCTGACACAACACCCCAAACACACGAAGAACTTAGCATTTAAATATCAGTGAGCACAGGAGGCATATGTAGAACACGTTTCACAAAGAAGGAAAATAAGCAAAAACCCAAAAGCAAAAGATACGAGGAGAGAGGTGCTGTGGTCTCTGCTCTCGCGGCCCCTCTGCCCTCCACCTGGCCCTCCCCCTCTGTCCCAAAGCCTACGAGGTGCTGGAGTTCTTGGTTCACCTGGTTTCTGCATGTGAACTCTACAAGACCAGGCACAGTGTCTCTTCACATTCCATTGTCTACTGCCAGGTGCAGTGCAAAACACAGAAGACATCCCGCACATCTGATCTGCACTGAGGTGAAGATTTTAAAAATGTTTTAAAGTATGGTTATGCCGTGACTATCCAAAATCATTAAAACAAAAAAAACGTAAGTACTGGAAACCACAGAGTGCTTAGATTTTCAAATCTCCAGTTTGACAATAAACGAGCACACGTATTTTGGCTTTTGTATTTTTAACTTAAGATGAATGATATTATATTTCAATATTTTTTTAATATTAGTTTTGGAAATAAAAACAGCCAGGGTGGTGGGGCAAACACTAAGAATTACAGGTTTGGGCAGGCCTTCAGATTCCTTTCAAAACTATGAATCTAAAAGAAATACTGCATCTATTCAAAGTTGTAAATTTGATTTTAAGACATCTTTCATATAAACTAACTTCAACTATCACTCCTTACCACATTTGCCAAAAAAAATAATAATAAAATGAATTGTATCTGAGAGTCACGCAAAGTACACCTTCACACTCTTATTATAAAGACTTCGGTGTTTCTCAGTTCTGAGGAGAATTCTTTGGTGACTTCAGAAACCCCTTCACTTTTATTGCCTGGTGTTCTGACCTATTTTTCATTAATAGAAATGTAAATTGGAAAGAAATGCATGTTGGAAAAGCTGTCTGAAAAGCTTGTAGAGTGGAAAGTTCTCAATCCGTACACGCAATATTACAAGTGAGGGAAATGGCACATAGGTAGATCAGACTTCATCTCAAAGTACTGAACTGACCTAGGGAGCAAAGGACACTGGCAAAAAATAAAACACACTTCCTAGGAGGGATTAAAACATAAAGTGGGGAGGGAGGTTCAGAGCCAAGGAGAGGATCAGAGAAGAGACAACGCTGATGGCAGAGTGAGTGACAACCAACTAACGATGTTGGAATTACGCTTGCCCTGTGTGATTCCTATGTGTACAAACCCAAAGTGATACAACTGGGAGGTGCAGAAAAGCAAATTTCTATGAGAAAAAACTTTGTAAGAAATAATCAAAAGCAGAATGGACTTCCTTAAGAGGTAGTATATTTCCAATCTCATTTTTTTTTTTTTACATTTATTTATTTTTGAGAGACAGAATACAAGTCGGGGAGAGGCAGAGAGAGAAGGAGACACAGAATCTGAAACAGGCTCCAGACTCGGAGCTGCCAGCACAAAGCCAGACGTGGGGCTCGAACTCTCGAACCGTGAGATCATGACCTGAGCCAAAGTCGAACGCTTAACTGACTGAGCCACCCAGGCGCCCCTAGTAAATTTCCAATCCAGAAGAAACTTCAGTATATTCAAGGAGGGATTATGCAACCATTACAAGAACCTTCTGCATTCTCTGACAAACTTTTCAATCCTTTACCCATGCACACAATGAGCAACTATTTACTGCGTGCCTACCACATGCCAGGAACCGCTCTAATGATTGCAGACATGAGCAAGAATGAGAACCAGAATCCTTCCTGCACAAAGGCATTCACTTACGATAAGCACACTGATGGAAAGACAACAGGATTACACTGGACAAGTCTAGCTTTAAAGGGAATGCTGAGGACATAAAAGTTCTGAGCCTCAGGCTCAGATGGGAGGGTAGGCCTCCCAGGCTGATTCTGTGAATCAGTCACTTCTAGATGGTAATGAAGTCTTTGTAAAAACTGGGAATAAAATTAACTGCTCCTATATCCTTAGCTCTCATGCAAATTCCAGCCAACCAGTTAACAAAGTAGTCAGAAAGATTGTTGTTTTAGGTAACAACAAGAGGAAGCATAGCCTCTTACTAGCCGACCCCCAGGCGTATCATGTCCCCATCTCCTATTCCAGATGTCACTCTCCTTAATTTTGCCTCAACAGGCTTCAAAAATGTTCTCTTCAGCATCTCTGAACTTTTCTATATATGTTACAAATGAAGCACAAATAAAACCCCGACATCAATTTTCAAAAACATAAATTCATGTATATAATCATCTGGCCTGCCATTTTGTAGATGTACATAATATTTACATCAATCTTATTTTAGACCCCTAACTCCCCATCCATGAAGAAAAAAGGGAATAAATTCCTAATCAGCTTACCATTTGAAAAAAATGTAATTCACAATTAAGCCAAACTTCTGAAATGTTGAAATGCATGTAAGTTCAAACTGTAGGAGACCTGCTAATTTCAAACTTCGTAATTTGAACCAACTCTTGCAGGAGACAGCTAAAAACGCTGAACAAAATGTGGAAAACGTGTGACCAAAGACACTGAAGAATTAAGACTGAAAAATTACGTGGCCGGGACTGGAAGGAAAAAAGAGGATCGTGACAATAAGCTCATGAAGATAAAACTGGCATCTGGGCTGCTTCCCTCGGAGCACGTGTGCTTCAGCAAAGATGGCGGAGAGGCCACATGTGCTTTTGACAGCTGCCAGGACCTCAGGAGATATAAGCTGGAGTCCCCCACGGGACTGGGGGAGGGAGGAAAGGGAAAGTCTCCAACGAACCCAACTCGTATGTTGAACCCCAAAGAACTGTAACCTAACAGCATGGTAAACCAGAGGCAAGAGGCCATCAAAGTCCCACCGCCCACCTCAGATTGTTGTAACCCAAGCAATGAAACTGAGAGGAGCCTGGATGGCCAATATCCATACCCCCGGATACATGGCAGAAGCTAATATAAATCTTCATTGGAAGAAAATCTCAAGTTATTACTAATAATTCTATTAATAAAATGCCCATCACATTAAAAAAATAAATGACCAACATAAGAGGAAAGGAAAAACAGTAAAACAAACACATTTAAAAAAACCAACAGAAACAACAGGCAACAGAAACAGACCTAACAAGGCTATAATATTGGAACTATCAGAAACAGACTTTAAAATAATGACTCTTGCAAAGTTCAAAGGCAGAGATCTGATTTTATCTGAACAGGGCTGGAGGGTATTTTAGGTTTTACAAGCCATAAGGTCTCTGTTACAACTACTCAATTCTAAATACAAAGTTCTACATCCAGCAAATATACCATTCAAAATTAAGGCAAAAAAAACCCCCACAAAATTATCAAATGAGGGGTGCCTAGGTGGCTCAGTTGGTAGCATATGCAACTCCTGATCTCAGGGTTGTAAGTTTGAGCCCCACCTTGAGTGTAGAGACTACTTAAAAATAAAATCTTAAAAAAATATATTATCAGATGAATAAAATATAAAATAATTCATCACCAACAGATAAACACTAAAGCATAAAATGGTAACTCAAATAAAAAAAACACAAAAGGGTATTTTTCAGGAAGAAGGAATTCTATCATAAATAGGTCAAGAAACACAGAAGGAATGAAAAGATAACTAGGGAGGTAAAGGTAAATGAATACCGCCTGCCTAAAACAACTGTCCTCACTGGATCTCCAACATAGAAGGGGTGGGGGAGGAGGCCCTGTGGCCCAGCTCAGGCTGCGCTCACCCAGAAGCCCTGTGAGAGGAACTGTTCAGTCCATTTAGCTGAACGATGGAAAAGTGCAGGACAGGAAGTCAGTTTCTTGGACTGCTGCCCTGTCAGATTCTGCCACGGGCCCTCATGAATGTCCTTGCCTGGAAAAATATCCCAGAGACAATAGTGACTTATTCTTTCAAATAATGCTCTCTCACGCATATACTTGATGGCAAAGAGGACAATATCACATGAGAAAACATGGCTCTGAAAACTGTAAGTCAAAAAGTAATTCAGAAGTAGTGGATCCTGAATGTGAATAAGTTTTAGAAATGTATTTCTATTTTTTTTCTATATGTAAATGTACATATTTTATTTTCATGTAAGCAAAATAGTATCTATTTTTTTAAGTTTATTTACTTATTTTGAAAGAGAGAGAGCACAAAAGTGGAGAAGGGCAGAGGGAGAGGGGGAGAGAGAGAATCCCAAGCAGGCTCCATACGACCAGCACAGAGCCCGATGTGGGGCTTGAACCCACAAACCACGAGATCATGACCTGGGCCTAAATCAAATGCTTAATCTACTGAGCCACCCAGGTGTCCCAAAGAGCGATTATCTTTTTAAAACTATCTAAACTAGGGGCATCTGGCTGGCCCAGAGGGAGGAGCGTGTGACTCCTGAGCTCAGGGTTGTGAATTTGAGCCCCGCACTGGGTAGAGAGACTACTTTAAAAAAAAATGAATGAACTTTACAATGATCTAAACTATGTCTAATTTTTATATACATGTAACAATCCTCATAGGAAAATAAAAACAAAAGATTTAAAATTATATGTTGTCAACATATATGAAACGTACAGATTTAAAATGCTGAACAAGTTTAGTCGTCAGAAAGGAAGTAACTGGGATTAAAGTACTCAAGGCCCTTGCCCTGCCTAGAAAAAAGGTAAGTGTACCACTTAATATTCAACTTTGATAAGTCAAGGATGCAGATGATAATCACCAAGATAACCACTAAAACAAAAGTGAAAAAGGGCAGAACTTGAAAGCTCAGTGGGGTACGGACTAAAGTAGCAAAAACAAAAAGCAAAAAACTATCCCCAAAAAGGGAAGAAAATAAAGAGCAAAGGACAGAGAATAGAAAAAACAAAAAGCTTTATCTCCCTTTTTTATATATCCCTTTAACACTCTGCTTTATATTACATTTATTTTGTTTGTCTCTATTTCTCATATTAGACACATATCTCTGTGTTCTTCTCAATGTCCAGAACATAGAAAATATATATTCCTTCAGTAAAACATGGTAAGCGAAGACCCACAATGCCAGAGGGCAATTCTTACAAGGCTGCGGATATGAAAATAGTTCCTGACCAAAGGGAACTTACACTTGAGTAGGAAGGCACCAACAAGACAGAAAGAAATAAATACACAAACAAAATACTTTCTAGGTAAGTGACACCATGAAGAAAATTAAGAGCCTAAGTGAGGAATAAGTAGTCAAGAGAAGGCAATTAAACCCGCACCCCAATGTCAACAAACAAGCCAAAGAGCAGTGGAGGCAGAGAAAAGAACCAGTACAAGCCAGGCAGAAACAGGGTTGGCAAGTTCAAGGCCAATGTGGGTTGTGAGCATTGAAAGGAGGGAGGCAGGAAGTAGGACAAAAGTTCCCGGAAGCAAAGGAAGGGGCTCTAATTTGACCTGAAGCTTCAGGTGCCTTCAGAATATTCAAGCAAACATCTCAAATAAGCAGTAAAATGAACAAGTCTGGGGCTCGAGAGAGAGGGAGAGAGGGAGGCAGGGAGGAAGGGACGAAGGCAGGCAGGCAGACATCAGGGCTAGAGATAAACTCGGGAGACTGGCACGGAGAGTTTGTAAAGCCATGATAGGAAAGGATATCGCCCAAAGAGAAGAGTATAGATCAGATCAGAGGCTGGTGAACTACAACGCTCAGGGGGCACCAGCCAGGCTCCGTCAGAAGAGCATGTAACTCTTGATCTCAGGGTTGGGAGTTCAAGCCCCATGTTGGATGAAGAAATTATTTAAAAATAAATTAAAATGTAAACAAATAAACAAAAACTACAATATTCAGGCCGAACGCAGCCTGCCCCTCGTTTCTGAAATCAAGTTTTATAGGACACGGCCACCCTCATCCATTTATGTTGCTGGGGCTGCTTTTGCACCACAGTGCTGAGCAGGTACATGCTGAGACTGGGTGGCCTACAAAGTCCAAAACATTTACTATTTGGCCCTTCACAGAAAAAAACCTAATGATGCCTGGAATGCAGGGACAAGGGACTAGACACCAGAAGCAAGCACTGAGGGGAGGGACACTGCAAGACAGGCAGAGGCAGGGGGCAAGCAAAGGGTGGGAGAGAAGGAGCGGAGAGATAACAAAACAGAACCAAAAAGATACCCGGAGACTCTAGCATCGGAGAAGCCAAGAAACAAGTATCTGAAGGACCACGCAGACGACCGTCACGAATACTGAGCGCTGAGTCTGGAAGCACAGAAGTACCCAGAATACGCTAAGTTCCAGCTCTCACAGGAGCTACCAGGCCAAGCGGTGAAACCCCAAATACCGTTTTCCTGTTCCCTAATACCTCCCTTCCGTGCTCCTGTAGAGCAGAAGCACTACAGGACTCAGTAACTGGGGGGCGTTTACTGCGCAATTGCTGTGGTTGTTGTTTCCTTAGAAGCCTGAGAGCAAACCTGCTCTCGGGGGAAGGAGGAAGGGACCAGATCACGAACGTTCGCTCATTTCCATGGTGTAAACGATCCCAATTTCAAGTTACCAACAGTATTAGCACCTAACTCGCAAAATTCCTGAATGTCCAACCACCGGCTCTCCCTAGCCACTGAGCCTGGCTGACCCAGCTTCAGCACACATTTCGGGGTGGGGGAGGGGAGGGGCACAGGACACTGGGAGGAGCACATTAGGTGGTGACAGTGTGAAGAGGGCATCTACGGAAGGGTTGAAACAAAAGTCGGAGACGCCCCAGGAATACAGGAGTTAGCTGAACACTCACACAGGTGAGGCGAAGCACCAAAACGTGAATTGTAGAATACATCATATTTAGTTCTTCATTAAATCCATGTGTTACAGAGATTTTAGCTTCTGTGAGGATTGCTTACACCTTTAAAATTATAGGTACATATTTTCTAGAATACATTAATAGCTTCCTTAAATGGTAGGTCAGAGGGCATTGATGACATGTGTAAATATTTGGAACCATGTGTCCTAACTAACAATTTACCTATGTATGCTATTATACAACTAGGTAAATAACGAATCATGGATACAAAGGTGAATGCAAAATGCAAGGATATTTAAATTACAATGAACAGGTCTTTTTTAATCCTCAGGATTTTTATACTAAAACAAACCCTCTAATAAACACCCGTTGACTTTCTATGGTCTCAAGGAAACGCATGGGTTTTGTAAATGTGAATTACATACCGCCAGCGGCAGGCGGTATCACGGCCCCCAAAGAGGTCCAGGTCTCAATCCCCAGAACCTGTCAACACAGCACCTTACAAGGCAGAAGAGATTTCGAAGATATGATTAAATTAAGGACCCTGCAACTGCCGTGGACTGTCCAGAGGGGCTCAATGTAATGACAAGTGTCCCTGACAAGTGAAATGGGGAGAAAGGTCCAAGAGATCTGAAGATGCTACTCTGTTGGCTTTGAAAACGGAGCACAGGGCTATGGGCCAAGAAACGTGAGCAGTGTCTAGAAGCCAGAAAAGGCAAGGACACAGATCAGCTCCCAGAGCTCTAGAAGGAACCAAGCCCCTGGCCAGCTGCCTTGTCACCTATTGAAACTCTTTTTAGAATTCTGCCCGCCAGAACTATAAGAAAAGAAACGTGTCGTCTGAAGCCACCAGGTTGTGGTATTCTGTTGGAGCAGCAATAGGAAACTTCTCCGCCGACCATACTCCGTCCTCTCATGGTGCCAACACAGGGAAACGCCTTCGTCTACGGCCTGAGGCTCCATGCCGGGGACGATGGCACCCATCCCAACACCCAATACATCCCAATAAATAATGAGACCATTATAACATGACACCTAATAATATAATGAAGACCCTTCTTTTCTTCTGCTCATACTCTTCCAATGTAGGCAGAAGCACCAAAAAACTTTACTAACAAAAATTGGGAAAGAAGGTAAGAAAATATTAGAGTCTGTTACTCCTCTTCTGTACCATGTCTGTTTCACTTTACTTCTCTGCCCTAACTTAAGGCAGAATCATTAACAGAAATCAATAATTATTTATTTGCATGGGTTTTTTTTTTCTTAGAAGCCTAAAAATCTGTTTAGAAAAAGCATGTATTCACCAATGTCTTAAAAGCCATGAATGTTTGTTATGTTTAAGCTGCTGCTTATCCAGCCTACCTTCCATACAGGTTTATCTCAAGTCAATCTCAAGAGCCCTTGAAATGGGATTTGAACTAGTATCTTCCAGACACTACACTAGTCAGAGTTTTCCAGAGAAACAGAACCGATGGAATATATTCAGATGTTTAGATAGGAGGAGATTTATTATAGGAATCAGCTCATGTCGTTAGGAAAGCCAAGAAGTCCCACGATCCACTGTCTGGAGGCTGGAAACACAGGATGTCCAGGGGTGTGATTCAGTGCAAGTCCAAAGGTCCTAGAACCAGGAGCTCTGATGTCTGAGGCAAGAAAAGACAGACCACGCAGTCCAGTAGGAAAGCAAAGCTGCCCATCCCTCACTTTTTTATTCTACTCAAGGGCCCTCCAGAGACGAGGTGAGGCCCACCCACATCGAGGAGGGCAGACCTCCCTACTCAGCCTAGAAGAAGCTGGCCGCCACCACAGAGGCTAGAGAACATGACAAAGGGCACAAGAGGCTTGAGAGGCAATGTGTGCCTTCCACGCATGCAGAGGTCGAGGAGAACCGTGGGTAAGGACGTCACCCACTGGAATCAGCAGGGTGGGAGGCGGGGACAGAGGACAAACGGACAGTGAACACTGGGCCCCTTACAAGAGCGGCTCCAAATGCCGACAGGCCTTGGGACGTGGCTATGGAGGGCACAGGCCCCTCAAACAGCCTCAGAGGAGGAGGGGGGGGCCATGGGACTAATCACACTGGCACGTAACCGGAAGAAACGCAGAGGTCTGTCCATGATACGTCTGGTGCACACAGAACAACATTTCAAACTAACATGAACGAACAGATTATATGTGCTAAACCAGCACAGGTCCCTCTGCATTCTGCGAAACGGGGAATTTTTCAAGGATCTGATTCTTCAGAAGAAACCGTCTGCACATCAGAGTAGAAAAGGCAACTTCATACATGGGGAAATCAACGTTAAAAAAAAAATTAACAAAATCTAATGATCCACTGTTTACAGATCACATTTTCCATTTCTGGCAAAATCCAATCCACGTATTCTAAATCTACAGTAAGTGCTGGGTACTTAAATGTGCTTAAATAAGTATCAGTCAACTAAAAACATGGAGGTCACATGTGGGGGCAGCAGGAGGAAGTGTCTGAGCAAGTGGAGAAGCCATTCTGGAAACAGAGAGATGGAAACAGATGTATAAACCAAGCCCCAGCACGGCCTTATGCACACAGACTTCAAAGGGCACTGAGACAGAACTCTGGCTAACAACACGGTAAGGTAAAAATTCCCAGAAGATGGAAACTGCTCGTATTACACTTCTGATGACCCAACCAGCTCCAAATACTGGGAACAAAGAAGACGACGACAAGGAATAAGGCAAGCACTTTGATAAGCCCACACCGCAGTGGATTCCTCAAAGTTAAGTAAATAAAATGGTGGAAGGAGTGGGTTCTAGGAGAAAACAATCTTTCTCTCATAGGCTAAAGCACTTAAAACACGGTCTAATTCTGTCAATAGCAAAGTAACTCCCTAAAATTAAAAATGGCACCTTTGGACGTGTGTGTGCTGCAGTGGCCTCCCAGTATTCCTAACCCTCAATCAGCTTCAAGCACACAGAAGCGTGCACTCCCACGGCACTTAACCACAGGACAGACAAGGGTTTCTCCATGCTCGTCAAGACCATCTGAGATGTGGGCACCTATGAGCTCGACAATCAGAGAGCTGAATCCCGGCCCCAACCATGTGCAAATATACTTGGTAAAGACACCTAACCTAAGTCTCCATTTTCTTTTTTTCCAATCTAGCAATAAAAATGCCCACCTAATGCAGTCATCATCAGGATTAAGTGCAGTAATACACATAAAAGACGAGTACACTACCAGACATTGGAAATGTCCAGTAAATGTAACGGCCGCTAGTGTTAGTCCCTGAAAGCCGTCTATCATTAAGAGCACTACGCCTGGAAATCAGGGGCTTGGCAGTGATTTTCATTGAGTCATCAAAGCTAACAGTACTGTAGAAAACTGAAGGGACGTTCACGATTGACAGAATATTCTAAACTGAATGTAATACACACAAGAAAGGCATTTTAGTTTTTTTCAGGAAAGGATCAACACGGTAAAAGCACCGGTTTGACTGTCTGTATGCAAGCCGGGCTAGAGGCCACGGAGCAGACACAAGACGAGAGACGGGGTATGGGGAGAAACAGCCCTCGTAGAGGAATGAGGACACTGTGAGTGAGGATGAGCCCCTGAAGCATCAGCAGAAATGGTCAAAAGGCTGGGTGTGATCACTCAAGACAACAAAGCTGGAGAAGACGCTGTTTTCCAGCCTACGAATCGGACACCGCAGCCTCCGGGAGACCAGCGGGAACCCTGGGAGTGAGACACAGGATCGGGGACAGAACCTCAGCAGACTGGGGTGGACAGGGGGCACTCCCGGAGGAACATCCTGTAAGCAAATGCAGACACAGGGACGTGTACCCCACTCGGTAAGAAACTAGGAAATAGGCTCTCCATAGAAGATCTGGACCCTGTTCCCAGATTTACAGTATTTAGGGCACATGGATACCCAGTACACAGAACACACACATCGTATGGGAGTACTTGAGACACGATGCTCAGACTTGTCAACTGCAGAAGTGGGTGTGCTCGCAAGCAGCTAAACGTGTGGTAATCCATACGTAGCAACAGGTACCGAAACACCAGGCAAATTACCAGTCAACCAAGACGATAATATAAAGGCATTTTCAGAATACCAGGTCTCCGTTCACCTACTTTCCCTGTACTCTTTCTCAAGAAGCTACTGCAGGATCAGGGGGCGCCTGGGTGGCTCAGTCGGTCAAGCGTCTTGGCTCAGGTCATGATCGCACGGCTCGTGGGCTCGAGCCCCGCGTCGGGCTCTGTGCCGACAGCTCGGAGCCTGGAGCCCGCTTCGGATGCTGTGTCTCCCTCTCTTACTGCCCCTCCCCCGCTCGTGCTCTGTTTCTCAAAAATGAAAAAACATTGAAAAAAAATTTTAAAAAAAAGAAGCTACTGCAGGAGGAGCTCCCTCAAAAGGAGATAAACTAAGAGGCAAAACAGACAGCATGGGTGTGAACTAACCTTACTGCAGGAGTCACGTCGCTGCGTGTGTGCATACGTGAAATCACCATGCTGTGCACCCTGAGAGAGCACCACGTTGTATGTCTCCGTAAGACTGGGAGCAACACACCCCTGGGTGCGGGGCACCGCCTGGAGACCAGAGCTCCCCCCAGACAGAGGCGACAGCTGTCTGCGGCAGGGAGAGGCAGGTAAAGCTCCTCTATCTTCCTTCTTCTTACCAGGGGCGGAGCGGGGGTTGGGGGGGCGGGGGGGGAGGTGGTAGTTCTATGTCCTGCTGCCTGGAGAAGCTGAAGACACTTATTCTGCCCACAAAGATGTTCTATTCTGACCTCTCCTGCAGCTGAAAGCAGTAAATGGCCAGACTGGAAACAGAAAAGAGAGCCAGCACCCCTCCGGCCACACTTCCACGGGATACCCAGCACAGCCGTCTAGCCAGATGCCCCCTCACCATGGGCACCATGTAATGCCGCGGGACTCGGGGTCTCACCCAGGAATGCGTGTGAAGGGGCTCCGTGCCCAAGGAAGCAGAAGTTGGGTCGTGACCCGTGGCTCCGCTGAACTCCCGGGGAGCCCATGTCTCTAACAGCAGCACTGCCCTCACTAACTCACTGAATAACCAAATAACACAGTTTAGGAAGATCTAGCCGGAAGGTTAAGTTACAAAGAAAATCAAGCAGCTTATTAGCAAACATGTAAAGTGACAACAGTAGTTACCAGCGGGGGGAGAGAGTAAGATGTATCTGGGGAGGGGCTCTGGAGGCTTCCGAGGAACTGAACATCCTACTGAGTGGTGGATATAAGGTGCTATTTTAATACTATTGTCATCAACCTCTCAGAGTTCATATGTGTGTAGATGTTATACATGTGCATCGCAATAAGGTGAGTATTACATGAACAGGATGGCAGAAACTGCAAGCAGCCTCACAGTATTAATTCTCGCACCCCTTTCTGGAACCTGAAACGCAGGCGGTGTGTCCAGCTACAACACTACATTTCTGACCAGCACCTCACCAAGCTCTGCTCAATGAACTATAACTCAAAGTGTCTTATGGGACTTCCAGATGGGTTCTTTTCAAGGAAGATGGTGACCTCTCCTCTGACGGCCACCATGCCCTCAGCCTAGAACACAGATACAATGGCTGGTACCCCAGCAGCTCCCTTGGACCATAAAGTGACCTAGAAGGTGAAGACCCTGCTCGAGGACACAGGGACAGAACAAGGATGCCAAGATCTCTAATCACATGAACAAACACCAGACCAACTTCCTTTCTGTGAGCCAGAAATAAGCTTGTATCATATTAAAGCCAACAGAAATTAGTACTTCTTAGTATTTCTGCTCTACCCAGCCAAACTAATCTTAACACACAGTAAAGAACCAGAAATGAAGTGTGCAGAAAAAAAATCAATTCACTGTTTACTCTTCTAAACGTACTAGATAGTCCACACATATGGTGTCATTTATTCCTTGCAACTACCTCCATTTTACAGACAACACAGATGCTAAACCTGGGGGGAAAAGGTGGCTACGGTCACGTGACTAGAACTGACAGAACCCAGATTCAAACCTGGGGCCTCCTCATCTTTTGTCATGAAGACAGAAACGATACACCCAATCAGCCCAGCCACTCTGGGAACAAGGCCCTACCTGGCCTACCCGTGTGGTTCTTAGCTGCACAGCAACACATTCTATGGAAAAAACTCACTCACTGTGACTCTATGCTTGGGAATGTACAATCTTTTACCTGTAGGAGACAATAAATGGTACAAATAACAAACAAACAAAAAAAAATAGCTAGAGGGGCAGCAGTGAGAAAGCAAGATGGCATTCACCAATCCCAGCCCCTCTTAAGGCCCTTTTTTTTTTTAATCAGTTACTAGATTTAAAAACTCATTTTTTTAAGTGCTTAACATACTTCCTATGGGTCATGATGTGGCATGTGAACATGTTCTTTCTTTTCAGAGACCGTGGTGATCACTGATAATTGCTACTTGTTAAATGTTATTCATGGGACAAATGTGGTTTGTAACCTGACATGGGTTCCCCCAAAACTGCCCTCTGACCCATTACATGCTCTAAGATCCTAGAGTCTCTGCAGAGCTGGTCCACCCCATCCTGTCCTGCACTGCCTGGTGGCCGACTACAGTCCAGCTCCTGCACCCGCCCAGGTGCCAATTCTTTGTGGCAGAACGCCCTCAGCGTTGGAAAGCTCCTGTGTCGACCTACTGACATCTGTGTCTGACTTCCAGCGTGAGCCATACTTGAGAGGGGACCTTCTTTTTCTAGGAAGGGTGCCACTTCCTTCCTACTCCCCTGAATTTTCTCTAGGGTCCCTCACCTGATCATGGGACGAGAGCTCCTCCTGCATTCTGTCACCTTCCCTAGGATGGTCGGCATTTAGCCAGAGTTTTTGTGACATTCCAAGACTTGGTTCAATTATCTGAGGTACTGTGTGAACGGGGGGGAATGCTGCAGACCTTTACATTTCTGCAATATCCTCCTAACTGCTTAGTTTGTTATCAGCTAAATCTCCCAGTTCACCATTACGTAACACACTGTCAGGCCTGCACCTGCATTCTACTCCTGCACGGCTAATTTTTCAACTTAAATGTAGGACTTTACATTAAATATTTCCTTAGTTTCTGCCCCCCAATTTTTTAAAAAAGGCCTTATACCATGAAGGTTATCGACTCTTTGATCTATACCTCTCAAGTTTCTTCCATCAAAAAATCTGGTAAGGTTTTACGTGTTTATACCAGATGATGATAAAACTTCTACTAAAACAGGAATCACTAATTTAGGTCACTTCCAGCGCACAAGTATGATTTGGTTTTAGGGGCCACAGATACAAAGAAGAGCTACTTAGTGGCAAACAAGGACCTCAAATGTAAGGACAATGCCGTGATGATATGAAGAAGCCCATTCATTGGAACTTACATAAAACTGGAGTTTAGAGGTTAGGGTAGATGCTTTCATGGACACAGACGATACCAAAACCCGTTTTCCCCTATGCATCTCACTACCCGTGTCGGCCTTCCACAAACAATCCAAGAATGTAGATGTTACAGAAATACAGTTGCAATTCACCTGGCAGTTTGATGCTGTGTGCTTGCACATGACAACACATTGATTTTACTTCTGCCTCCATGCAGACATCCATGTAAAGAAATCCATTAGGCAGACAGTTCTCATCTCTATTGACTGACAGAGTGACAATTGAATACTTTTCACCTTCCAAAGTGACTGACAGTTAGACACTTAAACAAGCCTTCAAGTTGCAATAATAGTATGAAACACTTTCAATTACCTGAATCAAACAAATCCATGATCCTACCGGCTGAATGCATTTTTCTGTCTGCTGCTGTGCCTGGCTTGGTTTACACTATTATTTGGATAATTCTGTGCCTATTACAAGAATGTTTTCCTTGAAGAGTAAACTCGTTTGATAAGTGATGATTTATTTTTTAAATGTTAGAGGTACTTATAAACATTTAAAACATGGGTAAGTATACACAGCCTAACCAAAACCTACCTATTTCTCCTTCTGCTTGGGAACTTTTCCAAACCTAACATTGTACTCTCAAAGCATTTCCTGTGGTCATCCGCTCTTGTGCGACAAGGCCCGTTATTATTACACGAAGGTCCCACGAACAGAAGAGGAGGGATAATGGGAACGGATTGATTAAAATACAGAAATCACTGATAACATTTAGTCTACTTGGTTTACATTCCTAGCCTAATGGGTGTCACCACTTCCCTAAAAAGCTGGGGTAAAATTTAACAGGTTAAAGCCCTTCCAGTTAGTTACAATCTCAGTGTGCATGTTCATTAACAGAAAACTCACGATGAGACGCTGCAGCACACAGAAGAGGTCTTGCAAAGATCGAAGAGTGTCTGGAACCAAAGAACAGGAAGTGGACCTCACAAGACTGCAGACTTGAAGGCATCCAGCTTTGCTGTCTCCCAGCTGATGCCACTGGAAACCAAGCTCGTACTTTTGATTTAAACACAGACACTGCTTACAGCCCTGTGAGTCAGCCCAGGGTGACTACAACGTACTGTAACTGCGCTGGCAGAAACCAGAGAGTCAGGACCGAGCAGAACCACTTCATAAAAATATGATCATTAAATGGGAGGGTTGGTCTTTTAAATTAAACAGCGACATCAAAAATGGCGCAAGCGTTTTAAGAGCCAAATTTAGCGTGAGGAGGAAAGGATCTAAAAATAAAACGTTTTCACACGTGCTCCCTAAATATTTGCCTTAGTAACCACGACATATAGTCACTGAGGGACTCTGGGTATTCAGTAAACTTTTTCTTCTCTAAAATAGGTTTTGTTTGTTTTGTTTGTAAATGGAGGCAAGTGAAAAGAAACTATCACATAATGTCATCTTTTCACATTTACTCCAACTTTTCAAAATAAGCAACAATTGCTGCTTACCCTAAAAATGTGCTTTTGAGAAAGGCAGGTAACTTGGGAACGTGGAAACACTTGATCAGGATGGAAACAGATAGAGTTAATGAATATAAAAATTATATTGCTCACTAAAATCCCACTTGGCATTTCTACTTTTTAAAATATGAAAGCCAAGGAATGGCTTTTTAAAGAAGACTAGTTTGTGATCAAATATGAAAAGAGAAATAATACCTTTTTTTTTTTTTTTTTAAATCATTACGGGACTTGGCCTTTCTTCTTAAAGTCAGGTTACTAAGCTCACAGCCTCTGAGAAGTCAATACTATTTGAAGGTGCCAATACAGAATTTACTGTGTGCACAACACAAAATGGCTCTGTGAGGAGACCAGCTTTGCAGGCTACACAGCAAATTGATTTTCTGAAAAGGAAAGCTGCCTGTATTTAACCTAACAGTGTAACCCTGTTGTACTACATGGAAAGGGATCATGCATATTGATTTCTTTATTACAATTCTTCTTGTGATCAGTAAACATTCACAAAACAGTCTGTTCTCAAAGAAAATCATGTGGTAAAAAATCCACTAAGTAGACTCTGGGTTTTCTATGTGAATTCTATGCCATCTGCTCTTACCAGATAATAAGGGTATGAATCAGTTTATTTCTCAACTTTCCGGCGTCTTCTTTCAGCCTCTTAAAATAATGTGCATTATTGGTAAATCTGCATGAGTTATCTGCTCCATCGTTACATTAATTATGAGAAAACGAAGTTCTTTAAACAGTTTTTTTTATTTCAGTATTCCAAATCAAAACAGGTTTTCACCTATTTTAGATTCATTGCCCTTGGAACAGAACTTCTTAAAATAATTGTTCCCAGTGTGTCTATAATCTCCTCCACCAACATTTTAGGAGTCGCTGCTTGCTATTTCCACAAGAACACACAGAAACTTCCATGCTGTGTTGGCCTGGACCCAGCGACCAACTTAAAGCAGAGCAGTGATAGAACATGGATTTTATACTGCTTTCTTTGGAGACAATTAAACTTATAAGTCTGTTAATGTGTACTTTCCAGAATCGATGTAAGCAATTAAAACACCGCAACAGAAATGTTTTGTGAGGCATAATTACTATCAGGTCACTAGATATTATTTGGAGTCAGTTTACTTTATCACATTACGACATGACAGGACGTGAGGCAAAAATTATAAATTCCTTCCCTAAATCTGTCCTTTTCTGATCTAGATGGATGAAGAATAATTAACTCTTAATTATTCAGATGACTTCAAGGCAGTTTAGGATTCAGTGAAGACTGCAGTCATTTTAACCAAGGAAGGCAGTCTCTTCCATCATTTATCACATGTGCAACTTGACCAATGATGAATAAAAAAATCCATGTTTACCCACAGCCCTAACTGCTACCTTAGAGGTTGTTAAGCAACAAATTCCCTTTAAACTCTACCATATGCAAATCATCAGACACAATTTGCATTTTAAAGTATTTAACTCTACATATTTATTGGATTTTGAGGCCATGCTGATCATTGATTTATGTGCTTCTGGCAATCATATTTCCATATTTGTATGATTTTGATGACAGTAATAATTCAAATATGCAGAAAGTTGTTCTTTGAACAATATCTTTAATTACGTCCTCAAAGCATCATTGTTTTGCCTGGTGTCCTGACAAAAAGGGTTTGAAATAAGAAATGGCATAATAATCCAAAACGCGTAGAAATATATTTGTCATTTTCTGTATACTACCAAATGCACAGAAGTGACTTTTCACATTAACCAATCCTTAACCTTAAAAAGGCTACAAAGCCCAGCAAACTTGTACCTAAATACTTTTATTAATACTGACACACTTTCACGACAAATCCAATCACACTTCATAACACTTGTGTTCAAAATGCAAAACCTGCCCCATTTACTTTGCCGCTAACTCAAAAACTTTTGCTGCCGTGTTTTTTTTTTATTGAAGTCATCACAAATTATGTGCTTTCTTATGAAAGCTATCAAGAAATATAATCATTAAAAGATTCGCAAATGTTTACCGTATTTGTTTTCTCCAACACAAAGATCAACCATAGCTCCTACAACCATTGTCAGCATAATTTAAAGATGATTTACCATTCAACTATATAAATAAATTTCCTACAATGTTCAGACAAATACAAATACAGCCATGAATTTTAGCTAAGGAAAGCAGGGTTAACAACTTCAAAATTAAGTAAAAGACAGACATATCTTTTTATTTCACAATTTTTTTTCCAATTTTGTAAGTAGACATACATGTTTATATGCATTTATTCTGTAATAACTAACATCCTACATGGTGCTTAATCAACTCTGCATATGTTAGGCATTTCAATTAACAATGGAACGGGTTTATTTTACAAAAAACAAAAGAATCAATCCTGAGGATAAAATGAAAATCATTAAAATGCAATCTTTAAAAAATAAAAATTTATGTATTTATGAAATCAGAAATAAAGCCCAAGACATACCAGCGTTAAGTTCTCTAGCTATTTCAAATATCCATGATCTTTAAATACCCAGAGAAGACAAATTTAGGGAGAAAAATATTAATATGTGCTCAAATTTCCCCAGATGAATATACAAAAAAGTAAAAAAACATTATATGAATATTATATTTTAACCACCCCATTTAAAGCATACACACACACACACACACACACACACACAGCATTTTAAATTCTTACTGAAATTTACATTAATAGCTATTGTTTAGAGGAAGCTAAAATATCTTCTTTATGGATGTTTAGATCAAATTTAGTAGCTATCATAGTTGAATAAATGTCGACCAGTTTTTGCGAGAATACTCCAAGCAAATAATCATGTAACATAAGCCCAAGTCCAGGCCACCCTAAACATACGTTAATTAAGAAGAAAAAATTCAGGAATATTCACAATCTCTCGGAGTCATTCTAATTAAAACAAAAGTAGGTTGAAATAATTTCCAAATAATTATTTTACAGTATTTTTACACACATCATTTCTAATAATCATATTGACATTTTATACATCACAGTTTTCCTTTGTAGTATTTTAAACTCCATTCAATGTTCACCTAGGTGGTAATACTTTCCTAAGAGTTCTTTACTCATTAAAACTGTAAAACCTTGTCATCCTGTGAGTATGAAAATAGAGTGAGGAAAACACAGGACGTTTACTAAGCAACTTAAAAAAAAAATAATAAAGATGAACTGCTGTTTATATTGTAGTGATGTTGAACCGTGCTGGGAGGTAAGGTTACAGTAATATTTCCAGCTCCACACACAAAGAGGAAAAGAAGGAGGGGAAGGGGAGAAAAGGAAAGAAGAGGAGAGGGAAGGGAAGGGACGGGAAGGAGGGAAAAGGAAGGAAGGAAAAGAAGAAAGGAAGGGAGGTGGGGAGGGAGACCAGGTTAAGAAATGAGGGAGGAAGACCTTGGAAGTGGGGGAGAAATTCTAGGGACACTCCTTAACTCCCCCTGGTGGTCACGCAAGAAATTGCACGGCTGACTCCCCAGTGGGGACAGTCCGTAAACAAGTGCGGTGGTCACTGTGGCCGTGAGGTAGGAGAAGTGATTCACACAATGCAGAGAAGAGGGAGCTGAGAGCCAAGTGTTCTGAAGGTGAATGCTTCAGGGCAGGTCAGCTCTCCCTCGGCTCAGCCCAGCCGGCATATCTGAGCTTATACACAGCAAAGGCCTTGAGGGAGGAGCGTCCACACGTGAATACCTGTGTGCAAGACCACAGCTAAAGGAGATTACTCGGCTTACTGCGCCAGATCTCATGCTCATAGCAGTCTTCCTCTTCACTCTCTTTTTGTTTTTGCCCACAGTAATGCAAGTGGACAAAGAGGAAATCACACAGAAATACACCTGCATTATATGCTTTTAATGTTCATGTAAGCAACAAATAGGAGTCAGAACAATCAGCCGTGAAATCGTGAAATAAATGAGATTTTAAATCAATCAACACTCTTGTGTGAATTACACATACTACACAAAATGCTCCTTCTGTTATAATCCTTGTTATATAATTATGCCCAAAAAAGATATATTTTAAGAGATTACCCTCAATTTTACAGCTTTCACAGTCTTGAACAAGGAAAGTCTGCTTTCCACCGTGGATATTAACAACTCAGAAAATTTAATGAATAAGCAAACAGGAAGCCCACACAGACACACACAAAAAAGCTAGTGAAATATCTGACTAAAATTACTGTATGTCAGTAAAAGAAAAACACATGTACAAGCTCAACAGTTAGGAAAATAACCTCCTAGAATAGTGCATTCAAAGCAAGTATATCACTTAAATCAAGTTTCAGCACAGTAAAAAGCAATCCTAATAAACAACAATGGCTTTTATCAATAAAATTTAAATTATTAACAATTGGAAAGGATATGTTAAATATCTGCCTCTGATTATATAAATATCAAACCACAAAAATAATATGCTCAGTAAATAGTCTCCACATTACTCAACAACGTCCGTCTGAGCCACCACTGTTGCCTAGTCTCTGCTTCCCTTTCTGCGGTTCATTACAGGGCTACAGGGACTCATCGCGGGCTGCCTCTTGCCCTGTCCCTTAATTGCCCTCTAGGCACTATCCTTGTAATCACTGAAATGTTCTTAGCTTGGCCAGGTGCTCCCGAGGGCATAGGATAGATCTCCATGGTTTAGGAATCAAAGTATACAATCAGTACGTCCAGGTTTGAAACGCCAGAGGGGACAGGACTAATACTGTTTGCATTATTAAAATCTGTGTTCCCTGATCCTTCTGTAAACTTACATTGCATGGTCTCAGGGTGGGGTCAAACATCCTTTGTCCTTCAAGGTCTTTAACAAATAAAGGATTACTCATGTGTGTGTCCAAATGCAGGTACATATATGAACACTAACACACATCCATAAAAAATGAACTGCATACCAGGAAAAAAAAAAAAACCCTCACGTTTACTAAATTTTAAGTGTCTTGGAAAAAACAAGTCAGTTATTTTTATGGAAAGTAACCTAACTCAAGTTGTGTAAGTCCCTTTGATTCACAAAGACTCATCTGAATATTCCAAGTATCCCTTAACAAAATGTGTGAATGAAATTTCTTTTAATTAGTTACAACTGCAGCCCAATTCTTAATAGGCTTCTATTATAATGATAAATATATACAGTAGCAACAATAAAAAATACAAAATAATTCATTTGTCTTCAAGGGAGAATGTGAAATTTATACAATAAACTCTTAAGTGTGAAAATAAAATTCTCCTAGAACCTTGGCATTATTTTTATAATTTGTATAGCCGAGCAAAATGCTTATTAATAATAGATTAAGCAGTTGTAGCCAGCCATATAAATTGGCAGTTGATTAAAAAAGGATCTGAAATTACAGTCTTACAGTACCACACAAAAGCAACATTTTCACTTGTAAAATAAAACAGAAAGCTAAACCTTGAACTGCTTGGTTCAACGAATACCTGCAGGACATAAAATCACATCGATATTATATATGTGCATGTGCGTGCGTGCGCACACACACACACACACAACGCACACACACAACTCAAATAAAGAAAAACAAATATTCAGTGAAAGAAGACAAATCACACAGTAGTCCTGGGGTGGGGGGGGGGAGTCTAGTCTTTTTCACATTTTTTGTTGCATTCAAAACCCCCACATACACAATAAATTCAGGCTCATTTACTCAGATACCACATGGTGATATTTATGGATGAGGGTGAAAAGTCGATAGTGATACTGATCATCTCAGTGTTCGGCTCACAAGCTCTTTCTACAGCCCAGTGGACAGACACACGTCCAACCGCAAGGTGGACTTTAAGTACTTTATAAGCTAACAAATATTCTTCCAAATAGTAAACTTGTACGTATTTTATTGTAGCCTGATTAAATTATGTCTAGGATATTTAAGTTCCGATTCAGATTAATGAAAAACATGTATTTTTTGAAGCACGCATATATATGTGTGTAAATGGCTCACAGTGCTTCAGTATAAAAGCTAAAATAAATTTTAAAATAAAATGATTGAATTTAGGGAAGCAATAACTTATGGACTATATAATAAGAACTCATATAACAGTACAATTTTTTACATAATTCAGTAATTACTAGTATTCCTCACATAATACAGAATTTTTAAAAGTAAACAATTTGTGATGAAACAATAAATAATGGCATTACTACACACTGATCAAAGAGGACACAGTGAAAATAGCACTTTTCAGTCATTTTAAAAAGATGTTCTTTTAAAAATAACGATGCTAGATGACTAAGCACACGAAATAAGAAAAATGTACAGGGCAGCTCATTTATAGTAATTCAACCTTCATCTTCTGATTTAGTTACTGTAAAAAATCTATTATAAGTTCAATTTGGTAGTGAACTGTAGCCATCTACTGGAAATGAACAGTTAAAGCAAATGCTTAATATCATGTTTCTCTGTAAAAAACCTGTAGTCTTTGTGCTTAATTTAGTGGACCAGAAAAATGAACAATCCTAGATACAGTAAGATAAAATTTATTATATCAGCCTCACAATCTCAAACCTTAGTAGTTTAAAATGTTATTTTTAAACTAATTTTCTGTTTTCCATATAAATTGCTTTCCATCACTAAGAGATTTTCTTGGTCTTATTAACCTATGTATCCCAAGACTTACATTCTTAAAACATGTAGCTACACAAATTCCAAAACTGTTACTAAAAGTAAAGTCAGAGTACTCAGCAAGTGCCTTTAGCGACCAAATTGTAAGCTAAACGGAGAATCCAAATTTGGGTACCGTATTTTACTCAGCCTGGCATTGAAAGAATTTTCATAAAAATGAAAACA
Organism: Prionailurus viverrinus; assembly: GCF_022837055.1. Lineage (NCBI taxonomy): Eukaryota > Metazoa > Chordata > Mammalia > Carnivora > Felidae > Prionailurus > Prionailurus viverrinus. Next base: position 91,538,308 of record NC_062572.1, on the reverse strand, counting down.
AAAATTGAGGGAAAAAAGTCTGGCCAGAACACGGCCTTAATTTTTGTTAGAGAGAAAATTTAAAATAAGAATTCTGTTTAAATATCAGAGTTCTGCCATATTTACTGCATGATCTGACTAGCAGAAAGACTTAGGGTGCTAAGTACACTCTAGGTAAATAATGTCATTCTTGATGGGCAAGAAATTAAAACTGTATCCTATATTTTATACTTCCTCAAATATTCCTTCAATATCAATGATCTAATGGCATGTCTACTACTAATTTCTTTTTTAAAATATAAATGCTCAGTATCAGAACTATTCCACGAATTATCAAGACTTAACGTAATCATTGTGATGCAATGATTTAATTTCAGTTATTGTTAATGATGCTTCAGAGTCAGTAACTGACCATTGGTTAAAATTATTTCAACAGGTATAAATTTCATCAAACAAAAAGATTCTAATGAATAATATACTAGTATGTTCATGATAAAACACAGACCAACAACGTAAATTCAATTTTTTTCCAAAACAGAAAGAAACTAAAATAGCTTGTTTTATTTCTTTCAAATAACATACGCTATTTAAATGTTATTATAAGGAAGTACTTAGTATACATGATTATATTAGTTTGATAGCCCTTTTACTTGAAATAATTAATGTGTGAATTACGTGAGAAATATTTTTTCAAACTTGTTGATTTCAACATCACTATTTTATAAAAGACATTACTGAAATTGAAATGAATTCACAGTAAATCAATATATGACGGTGAAATCCACTTAATTTCTAAAACCCACAGTTCACACACTAACTTTCTGAGTACAAAACAGATTCTATCTTTATGGCTAGTAATATTAGTTCTACAAATATATTAATATTATACTTAGATGGGGAAAAAATTCTCTTAATCTTGAAACCAAGATATAAAAAAAGGCCCGGTATTTTCCAGATGTTTAAACATAAACTCATATTACTAACTTCAGTTGGCAAGTGGCAGTTTTAATAGCTACAAGATTCTACAGTTACTCAAGATATGGAAAATTGAGACCATGCCTCTTGAATAAACTTTTAACGTGATTCAACCTGAAATCCCTTCTAACTAAAGCAGCATAATCTATAAAAGCCAAGCTGGGAAAATTTCAAAGAAAATTCATAAAATTTCAAAGCAACCAGCTCATTTGATTGGAAAACATATATCCAGGAGAACTGCAATGATGTCAACTTCCCTACTGCAGCCAACTACGGTTATCTTGAGAGACTTAATTTGGTCCAATAAAATGTCAAGCCACACAAACCAATTTCAATGAACTCTCTAAAATCCAAACACATTAAACATAAGGCATGGACTCCAATATAAATTATTCAACAAATTTCAAATCTCTAGATTTGCACTTTCTGCCAATCCATGTTTGATAATCTTTGCTAACAACCTCCCTTGTTTTTATGCAATGTTTCCACTCGTAGCTTACATAACGGATGCACAACACAAGCGTACATTTACTCCAAACTCACTAACGACCAGTAATAAACACTTAACCTATCGTCTATGTGAAAAGTAACTGGGATTGAGGAAACTGAAAACACCAAAGGAGGTACTAAAATGTATTGTTTGCACTGGTTCTGATTTATGAAAGACTTTTGCTAAGAGTTCTTTGTTTTGATTTCTCAGACCACGGGAGGAAGCACCTCGCGCAGTTGTAATATGAAACTAATGGGGAAAAGCATAGTACCCACCCCTACCTAAGAAGCTTTTCTATTGTTTCAATTACAAAACTTACCCCAACTGACGCATTAGAATAACATAATGTTGCCCTCTACCGGCCCCTCATGACTTTTACACCTAATCCCTCCTTAGTTTAAATTTAAATTCTCAGCATTGGAAGAAAAAAATAAAAGCAACACTCATCTGATAACCAACAACAAGTAATGAAGAAAATTAAAATAC